>NC_048298.1:186005636-186241871 GCF_013100865.1 Trachemys scripta elegans
CCGGGGGTGGTCGGCCAGGGCCCGAGCCGACCCAGGCTGGAGCCGCCGGGGGCCAGCCTGGGCCGCGCCTCCCCCCCCCCCTTACCTGCTTCAGCCTTCAAGCAGGGGAGGGGGCGGAGACTTTGGGAGGGGGCGGAGTTGGGGCGGGGCTGGGGGCGGGGCCGGGGCCCCCGGGAGTGTCCTCCATTAGGAGGCACAAAATATGGTAACCCTAAGGGTGACCAAACAGCAAGTGTGAAAAATCGGGACGGGGGGTAATAGGAGCCTATATAAGAAAAAGACCTATAAAATCGGGGCATCTGGTCACCCTATCCACAGTAGTCCAGTGTTCTTTCTTCCCGTGTAGAGGGCTTGGATATTCTAGGTCTCTTGTCGCTTAAACACATGCATTTGGAAAGCGGTCAGTCTCTCACTCTGTTTAATCTACACAGAGGCACTATTCAAACCTCTAT
Source organism: Trachemys scripta elegans (assembly GCF_013100865.1). NCBI lineage: Eukaryota > Metazoa > Chordata > Testudines > Emydidae > Trachemys > Trachemys scripta. Next base: position 186,006,089 of record NC_048298.1, read on the forward strand.
GTATATATTGCTACTGTAGGGGCTACTTTCTAGGCTTCTTATTAGAAGCTCATCTGTCAGCCCTGCTATCTACAATGACAGCTCTATGGCCCTGGTTCAACAAAGCACTTAAGCAGATGCTTAACTTTAACCATAGGAGTAATCCCATCCTTATTCATCCAAGCACTAAGCACATGCTAAAGTGCTTTGCTGAACAGAGACAGAATTAATCATGTGCTAGAGCGCTTCGCTGGCTTGGGGCCTCAATTATACAGTCCATTCAAATCATCTGACTCCCAGAGGGAGGGAAGGTTAGGATATATAGCCCATGCATGGAACAGAACGTCAGGCTTCTGCTGATTTGGAATCAAAGCATTTCATATTCTTGCAGTTTTGATCTCGGGTTTCTCCCTTTTTACAAGCTGATATTCATTGGGTTTGTAACCACTGAATGCTAGAGAATTTTGTTTACAGTGTGTATCATGATTGAAATCTTGATCCACAGCAACATATTTAAAAATAATGAAATAAAATTATCTATAATTTGATTCAGGAGTCAAAAGCCCTCTCTATTTGCCAAGTGTAATGATGGTGCAAAGCCAGACTGTTTGCTCCAAAAGGTGGCATAGTGTTTGGGACCTGACTCAGGTACCTTGAATGAGACAGCAAGTTATTGTACTGATAAACTCTACAAAGCTTTTGCTAGCTTTACTTAATTATATATTTTCTCCACGAGTTTCTATGATGGAATGTTTTTTAATGTTCATTTTACAAATTTTTACCCTGAAAAGCCCACCTTTTGTTACATATGAGTAGCATTAGGGGGGAATAGTCATTATGGCTAATACAACTTTTGTAATGTTATTACATTTTCAAAATTGAGAGGTAACAAATATGGACTTTTCCAGCATCACTGGAGTCTAAACTCACACTGCAGTGTGTGCCATTGTGGAATTTCAATCAGTGCTAATCTACCAGTCAAAACCTTGGAAACACAGAAAAGTTGGTAATGGGGTCAAATTGACTTCGCTTTGAGAGGGTTTGCCCTGTATGTACATTCCACATGAAACTTGGCATTGTGTTCACGTGTGTATGCACACACATCTATATCAATGTATATATAAATACATACACACATATATATGTGGCTATATGTGTATACAGTATAAAACCATGGCTATGTTGTCAAATATTACATAACAGAAAAAGGACTAGACAATTTTTTGTTTTAAATATTTTAAAGTGTGAACTATTTTTGAGATTATTTTTCTGTATATATATGAAGATGTTTTTAGGACCTAACTTAAGTGCATAAAAAGGTGTAGTAGAAATATGTTAAACTAGCATAGTAATTAGAAGAGGTCCTGCTGAGATTGCAACTTAATTCCTTGCACTTTTTTAAAGCTGTAAAATACGTATTTAGCATTAAATTCTAGGACCTCAAAACATCAAGCAAGTAAAAGGGAATTGTTACGTGACCAGTGATCTGATGATACTAACAGCCAGCAGTTCTTGAAGATGGTAATAGGCACAGATGAGCATGGTAGCAGCATATGCAAGAGAAGAAATATGGTCAGAGCCTAAAAAAATAGATTGGAAACTAAAGGGTTGTTTTCCCCAGAGATCTGTGGTCAGTCTGCACTACAAAATCTAAAGGATTGGAGCTGCGGCCTTAGCTCCCCTGAAGTCTGATCTTTTCACCACTTATTAATCAAAAATTGTCCAGGGAAGCTCTTCTGTATTCGGTGTCACAGATCCAGCATGGCTGGCGTAGAGAGCACTATTACCACCCTCTTTTTTTGTAGCAGTTTGGCCACGGGCTTGTTGCAAATTTCCCAAGTACAGTAACTCCTCACTTAAAGTTGTCCCGGTTAACATTGTTTCGTTGCTGATCAATTAGGGAACGTGCTTGTTTAAAGTTGTGCAATGCTCACTTCTAATGTTGTTTGGCAGCCGCCTGCTTTGTCCACTGCGTGCAGGAAGAGCAGCCCGTTGGAGCTAGCTGGTGGGGGCTTGGAACCAGGGTGGACCGGCAGCCCCCTATCAGCTCCCCTAAGTTCCCCGTGCAGCAGCCGCCCAGCAGGCTATCAACTGTCGGGCAGCTCAGCTTCTCCCTCCCCACACTGCCGTGTGCTGCTCCTGCCCTCTACCTTGGAGCTGCTCCCCAAGACTCCTGCTTGCTGTGCAGTGGGGGGGGGGTAGGGGGAGTAGAGAGGGGCTAAGGTCAAGGTGTCCCCCTCCCCCCATTCCTTTACCCCGTTTACCCCATCTCCATAGAGCAGGGGCGGACACAACAGGGCTCAGGACGGAGGGAGCTTGCTGGCAGCTGCTGCTGTCTCAACTTGCTGATTTACTTAACAAGGCAGTGTACTTGGAGTGGGGTCAGCATACTTAAAGGGGCAATGCGCATCTCTCTCTCTCTCACACACACACATGCCATGCTGTCCCCCCACCCTCCATTCCTGCTGCTTTGTAGAGTGTGAGGCTACATTAACAACAATGTGTTAACTCTTGAGGGCTCAGCCAAGTGCTAGTTCATCATTTAGCAGTAAGGCATTCCCTGGGAACTAGCCCACCCTCTTCCACCCACTGACTTCACCACCTCAACCAAGCTTCACAATCATCATCACTGTGTACCAGTATTCAATTGTTTGTTTAAAACTTATACTGTGTGTATATATAGAGAGAGAGAGCGAGAGAGAGAATTTTTTGTATAATTTTTTGTCTGGTGAAAAAAATTTCCCTGGAACCTAACCCCCCCCCCACCTACATTAATTCTTATGGGGAAATTGGATTTGCTTAACATCGTTTTGCTTAAAGTCGCATTTTTCAGGAACATAACTACAACGTTAAGTGAGGAGTTACTGTAATGACTAGCCACTGCAGCTGGCTTTTTAATCTGCTGTTCATTTGCTTTCACTTCAGTCATTTTAGTGCAGGTGAAAGATGTTTAATCAAAGTATTTTAACCCTTTCTTATGCTTGGTCCATGTTTTTTGCTGCTACTTTGGGCTTTTCTAGCTGACGAGTTGATGCGCAGCAACCTGGGGTGTAAAACTACAGCACACTAACATGCTGTGCACCAACTGTCCATGCGGAGCATGCTAGTGCACACTACAGCTTTCTTATGTGCTTTGACTGAATCCCCTTTTGGTAGCAGCTGAGGACTCAGTCAGTGCAGTTGTGGCCATCTAGGCAGGACTCATGGGATGCTATCACTAGGTTTCCACCATGAATAGAGTTTTGTTTCCTGAATCAGGCCTAGGTGCTGGTGTTTTCAGAACAACTCCCCAGCAGTCTCATTGTGTGGTGCAGAGTACACCAGCATGTACTCTTGTGCTGAAGCCCATACACCACTGGCATCCAGTTTCAGTGGGGCATAAACCTGTCCTAACTCACTGCATATGGATGCATTGGCTTCCTTATTTTATTAATTGATGAAATTACAGGCCAATCCTCTCTTACCTTGAAAAAAATGCATCTTCTCATGAGGCCCATTTGCCCACTAGGAAGACAGGTTTTGGTTGAATGTGAGGTAATTTGCTGTCATTTTCCTACCTGGGATACTATTTAAAGATCTCAAAGTTTTCCATAAGCATTTTGAATGGAAATACAATAGAAGAGAAACTACAGTGCATCATAAATGTTAAAGTTCTTCCCCAACTAGTTTACACGTCCCAAAAGGATTAGATGCTTTTTAGAATGCTAATTTGTGATTAATAGGTTTTGCAGAATACCCTATTCCTTTCTTCAGTTAACTGGAAAAGGAATTTAGCTCTAAAACCTTTACAGACTTTATCAGGGGGACTTTTTACTTAGGTGTTGGTAGGTTATTGAAAAAGGCAATCCATGGTATTTTTTCCAATGTTAATACATAAAATAGGGAACACCCTCTTGCTGATTGTGTTGTTACTTGCTAGCACACTTTTTGTGGCCAAGTAGTGGTATCCTTTAGTTTCCTTTAAAAAGAAGTATTGTACTGTATGTAGTGTTCATAAGAGCCTACAAATTCCTAAGGCATTATAAAATACTTGTGCTACATGTATTTGTCTCAGATCTGGGTAAACAGGGAAAATCATTTTCTTTTCAGAAAAATACATTTGTACTGTTAATTTAGATATCTGTTCTTCACTATCCATTCCATGCTTTTTTTCAACTGGTCATCATAGGTAACAATGGAAAATAATTAGACAACACTTTCTTTATATTATGAAACCCTCTCAAACATGCTGGGATGAATATTTTTGAATCTGCTGTTTCCTTTGCTCCTCTTGGTTAAGTTATTCCATTTATGAACTAGGTCAAAGAAAACCTTTTAGTATTCCTTTTGTACAAATTACACCCACTTCCACTGCTGTATTCAGTGAGATTAACACTGCAAATAAGATTCTATTCTTGTTTTTTGTCTGACAGATTAGACTGTACTTATGTATGTGAAATTATGCAAGAATAAACCTAATTTTTTTTAACAATGAATTGTGTATGATGTCAAATATGTAGAAAAGCTTGAATCTTCAATGAAATATTTTTGGTTAAAGATTTACACCATAGTAATATGCAAGGAAATAAAAATAAATTTTTTACTAAGGTTTAGCACATATAGCACACTTCATTCAAGGCTTTCATATCTATAAATAAAGTGTCCCAGCACCTCTGGGAAATAGGTATTTTGTTCCCATTTTACAGATGTGGAAATGGACAGATATTGCAAGTTCAAGCCACGCAAACAGTGGAAGTGCTAATAGGATCCCTATTCCTCGGTTTACTCCTAAATTACACTTCAATGTAGGGTTGAGACCACAGTTAGCATTTTAATTCAGCTGCAGGATTTAGTGTGCTGCTGTACTGATTTTCTTTTTTTCCTGTAACATTGGGGGCCTTACTTTATCCTAATAGGTAGACATGGCTGGTTCTGGATTTCTCAGTGGCACTCACTGGAGAGAAAAAGGAGCTCCCTCAGCCTGCAGTTGAGTGTGTTGTCTCCTCCCCTTTTTTGTTGTTTTTTGGGGGGAGAGGGGAGAGAGAGGCGTCTAGGTAAAGAACTCCTGCCACTCAAGAAGTGCCGCAGTTTCAGCAGGGTGTCCTGCTTCTAATAGAACTCAATCCTCTCCTTCCACCCACTCAATTTCCACTTGTCCTTTTATTTAAATAGGAAAAAAGGAGAGTGGCTCTGGTTGTTTGTACAATGGGCTATAGTAAGAATTAGCACATCTGTAACAAACTCAGAACAGTATTGCCAATTCCATGTCTTCTCTCAGCAGCATCAGTCTGGTGCACCCAATAGTAGATATCTTAAATAGGTGATCTCACAACTGAGGTAAGTATATTTAAAATCTGTTTCCAAAACCATTTAAGGTTACTTACATAAAAAAAAAAGTCATGGATTTTTAAAGGGTAAACCTACTATTTAAAAAAAAAATTGAAAGCTGAGGAGAATTGTCCAAAGAAATGCATATTTCCTTACAATGCAGCTTTACGATTAGCCATTTGCTTTTAATTTTTTATCTTGCTTTTGAATATTTTAAGAGATACTTTAAATGGGAAGTCTCAGTAAATGGATCAACTGAGATTTTTAGACAATTGTACATTCAGTAGTTTAACAGACGTGTACAACAAAATTATATATTTGATAGCTGTTTCAGCCAAAACTCATCCACCTAAGTTTATATACTTGGCTGTTGGGCGAACTCATTGATAACGGGTCATTGTTTAACATTCCATTAGCTTCATGACAAAATGTCTGTTTTCAACTAATGACAGTTTAAGCATTACACTGTTCCTGTCTTTGAAAACAGACTGATTCATACAACAGCAAACGTAATCTGTTGGCATTTATAGAGCACTTATCCTTGTAGTGCCCTATATGAACACTGTTCCTGGATTAAAAGACAGGAACAATAACTAATGTAGTGCAACTCAGTTTGACCAATTTGTCTACTTTTACAGAAAACGTTCTCCATTGCCTTCAGAGTTATAGCTAAATTCAGGCCAAGCCCATTTTCCAAACCAAGAGTTACAGGGTGGCTAAATAGGGCTCTAATTGAAGCTCTTAACTTAACTTTGGAGAGGTTACTGCAGCTAATGCTGCATTTCAGAGTTAATCACCTTACTCTAAATAAACACTACAGCCTATTGAAGGAGAAATATTTTATTGTTTCCATATAATAGATTGACAGGTTTCACTGTGAAAAACAGTTGGATAAGATGTTACACGGTATCTCTCATGATTTTGGTCAGTTTCTGAATCTTGGATTTTGTTGACATGTCAACATACTTATCCCCAATGCTGACAATCATTCCACCCAGGATTGATGGATCATTCTAGGAAGAAGAAAAAGTTACATCTATTAAATGAAAATCCAGTGGCCAAATATTCAATTGTCAATCTTTTCTATGCAGTAAAGAAAAAGCTTTGTCTAATTAATAGTAATCTTGTTCTTGCAGTTACCATGATGCAAGTTTAGTAGTTATTAAAAATGCCACTGCATTTATAATCAAAAGCAGAATTTAATATGTATATCAAATTTTACTAGACCAAGAAAAACTAAAATGCATAAAAAATATTTACAATAGATCTTTCAATGGAGTCTGTACCCCAGATCTGCCTGTTGGTTACAGAAATTGCTTCACTTTATGGAATTTATTCACAAGCCATTAGTCCTTACCTTGGTCTCTAATTTCAAGACTTCTCCTTTAGCCAAGAAGCCACCCAAAGCTGTTTTTAATTCAGTGAGGCTGGCCTGATCCAAGGGCTGGGGAAGGGGGGGGAGGAGGGGGAAGAGGAGAGAGAGAGAGAGAGAGAGAGAGAATTAAAAAAAATCAAAATCAAAACTACAGAAAATGAAGGGCTGTATTTAAATATCCAATGTGCAAAAGATACCTGAATTTTCTATTCCCAAGCTTAACACACAAGCTGGAGGAGGGGCTAAAGCAAGAAAGAGGCCCAGGGCAGTAGCAGCGGCCGAGCCCTGGACCCTTTAAACTGCTGCCGGAGCCCCCGGCTGCTGCTATCCCAGCAGGGGAGGGCACTTACTGGTACAGGGCAGGCCGGGGCTGGCTCTGACCCCCTCATCCCCACCCCTTCCGGGGGCCAGAGCCAGCCCCAATCCAGCCCCGTACCACTAAGTCCCTATTTCTACTTTCACCCCTGGAAACAACTGAAGTCAGTTAAGGAAAAAAGTCCACAACAGTTTTGTTTTCTGGTCAATGGTTGCTGGGGATCTGAAAGACTGTGTATAAGTAACTTTCATTCAGGTATCGTGGTGAACATGCAGTGCTGTTCATTTCTTAAGCACAGCCAAGCTCAACCTGTTCATGCTGCCTAGAGCAATTAAGCAAAAAAATTTGCAGCCCCCACCAATTAAGCCCAATCCTGCAGTTCTTATTTTTCTAACTTACATTAGCAGTGGTGATTGAGCAGAGCACTTCTCCACGGTGTGCACTCATGATCTTTCCAAAAGCAGAAATTACATCAGGAGTCTGTTGCAAGCGACCATTTTCAGCAAGCACTTCTGGAAAAAAGACGTTGCAATGTTTAAAACAAGCTACGCGTGAAAAATATATTCAATACAAACTGAGTTAAGAATGCAAAAGAGCAAACCACAGCAAATATCAAAATGCTTCAATAGTTTCATTTTACCTAGACACTTAAGAAATTAAGACAATCCAAATAAGTTTGGTCATGAAAACTTAATAGTATTTGCCAGTGTAATGCTCAGAGTAGAGTTATATCAATGACTACTTACTCATAAAGTTGATAGTGATTGGAGACAATTTATCTTTTACTAAAACATCATTTATGGTTTTTTGTTTAATTACACTCTTTATATGAGGATTCACGACAACACTAGACAATTTGGGGTCCTTCAGAAGTGTCTAAAAAAGATAAAACATGGGTAACATGATCACCAATAGAAAACCTGGTACATCCATTTTTACACACATCCTTGGAAGATGCACAGGTTTAAATCAACTAAATGAAGAGGAACATGGAAAGTTTCAAAGCAGAGTAGAAACTTCAACAAAACTTCTAATAAAAAGCTTCTAATAAATCTTTCCTGACTTACTGAGCTGGATATACAAGGAGAAAATCCCCTACGCCCAAAGCATAGAAGAGTCTGATGAAAAATCCCAGGATAAGTCTACACTACAGAATTACTGCAATATAATTAAACTGCTCAGAGGTGTGAATAATCCACACCTCTGAGCAACGTAATTATACTGACTTAAGTGGTCCTGTAGACAGCATTATTTCGGCAGGAGAGCTTTTTCCCACCAACATAGCTACCGCCTCTTGCAGAGGTGGATTAATTATACCGATGGGAGAGCTCTCTTTCGTTAGCGGAGAGTGTCTTCATTAAAGCATTACGGCAGCGCAGCTGCAGTGTTTTTAGCGCAGACCTGCCCCCAGGAACTAAAAAGCTAGGAAGTGAAGATAACCAGAATATGCAAGTGTGAAAGTGACATGTGTAGATTTAACAAACACACACCACAAAGGCTATATCTACACAGCCCCACAGTGCAGACAATGGGGGTGTGAATTATAGATCACACCTAAATGTTGTGCTCTAGCTGTATGGACATTGCTGGCACAAGCTAAAAAGGTATTTAGTTTGCATTAACGTAATCCTCTTTCAAACAGGACTCTTCACATTTTCTATTGAGTCAATATTGAGAACTAGACCAGAAAAGCAACAGCATGTGTTTAATACTAATCATATATTCTATATAAAAATGATGTTTTTAAATTTGCAATATTTAGGATTTGCTAAAGACTGAGAAATTCCTCCTCCATAATTGAAAAGGGGGGAAAACGGTATAAGAAAAACCATTTCCACAACATTTAATTTATAGCTTAATTTTAAATTGTTTAGAGAAGTAACTGTACAAGACCTACTTACCAATACTCGACTAAGCTCCTTTTCTACCTGGTCCAGTTTCTTCTGCTTAGAAGCAGCAGAGTAGAGAGCAGTAGCATAGCGACCTTCCAGTCCATAAACCTGGATTGGAGGCTTGAAAAACAGAAGAGTCAAATTAGTGACTCCTAATGCTTGAGACAGTTACTAACTCAGAGCAGGTTTAATATCAGAAGATGCATGACTTTCTTCTTGAAAAACAACCTACCCTTACAGGTTTTGACCTACCACAAATGAAGTGAAAAATAAGAGCTTTTAGAAGCCCGCTGTTGTCTAGTTGCATTTTTTGAAAGGGGGAGAGGGGAGAAGGGGTATTCATGGGATAGGTGATATGAATGGCTTAGCTCCCTGCACTTTTTGGATGACATTAAACAAAAGGCCATGGAGGGCTGCACTCACTCTCTGGGGTTAGGCCCCCTGGCCCCACTGCCTCCTGGAACCATACCTCTGAGCCTTCTTTCTGTCAGCCCCCTGGGAGTCCACTCACACTGGACCCACGAGGCCGCCACACCCAGAGGGAGCAATGCCACCCCACGGTGACACTCAGCGTAAAACAGAAGGGTTTACTGTACATCTGAACACAGCACAGGCAGTTCTCAGGGCCCTCAAGCCTAGAAAGTCTCAGCACTGTGCAATCAGGTGGCTCAGGCTGCTCTTTGACCCCAGTCCAGAAGTGACCTCCTTCCAGCAAACCACCCTATATCACCTTCCCAACAGCCCCTCCTCCATCCTCCTCCTTCGGTCCAAGCAAACAGAACACCTGGGCCCTCTCTCTTCAGTCCTTTGTTCCCGTTGGCCAGAACCGGCTGCCTTTCTGCCCAATTTTAGTGGAAGGGTCAACTAAACTCCCATCAAAGTCAAGAGGAGTTTGATTGGGTTCCACAACATATAATTAGCAGCTGTCACACACTATGCCACTGCACTAAACCAGGATTTTCAAGAGAGACTAATAATTTTGGATGCCCGTCTTGAAACACCTTGAAGGGGCTTGATACTCAAAGTAGTGAATACCCACTATCAGAGTTCGGGCCTGTTAAACCAATCACAAAAAAAACCCCTAGTCACTTGAAAAAAAAAAATCTTGACACCTGCAGATAAAATATTTAACTCCGTTTTCTCAATAACTCTTTGGGATGCCTTTGGTGTAATCATCAAGTTTAACTTCCCATTGAGCTTCTCATATTTAAAACTGTATGAATTAGTTACAGTGTTTAAAAGGTTGCAGCAGTCTTGTTTTCACTCAAATCACTTTAAGCAGGAAGCCCTTGTAAAGAGCTTTTACCACCTTTAAAAGGAATTCCTGTTTTGATAGAAGAGACTTACTTCTACTACTGCTGCTACACTGGAAGCTACGGAGACACAGAGAAGCTGTCCTGGTACTGGACAGACCCCATAGGATTAAGGAGGCAGCACTATCTACACTGAGATAAAGGATCTATTGTCATACCCCATGGCAAAGAACAGGGCAGTTGAAATTCATGCAAACTAACTGTACAAGTAATGGACAAAAATGAATAGCTAAGAATTGGCAAGTGGTAAGATACTTCAGGCATTGTCCCACATATCAGAACTATAAGAGGAACAAAAATAACCAGCTTGAGAATAACACATTAGCATCACTGAGGCCTGGTCTACACTAAGGGGGGGGGGGGGGGGGAGGTCGTTGTAAGATATGCAACTTCAGCTATGGGAATACCGTAGCTGAAGTTAACATATCTTATTCCGACTTACCTCCCGTCCTCATGGCACAGGATCGACAGCCGCGGCTCCCCTGTGGACTCCACTACCGCCGATCGCTCCGGTGGAGTTTCGCAGTCGACAGGGAGCGCATTCGGGGATCGATATATTGCATCTTAACGGGACGCGATATAGCAATCCCCAATAAATCGATTGCTACCTGCCGATACGGTGGGTAGTCTGGACATACTCTGAGTAACCTATAGGCATTCCAATTAAATTGCATAATACAACAGTAATTCTAACAAGTAATCAAGGGGCTTAAATCTGTTCCATGAAAGATGTCTCAGCTAACTGCAGGTAGTTTTTCAGGTAAATGAGGCAGACGCACTCTTGGGAGTCACACTCTGTGCATAGACACAGCCAATCTAGTACACACTGAACCAACAATACCGCATTTGTGCCTCCTGTGAAGCGAAGTTAAAGGGACTTGCTAGTTGAAGAAGTGATCACACCTTCCTAGGAACAGCAAAGCCCGGGCATAACAGTGTGTGACAAATATCCAACATAGGCCAGTTGAAATTGCCCCGGGAAAACTCCCAGCGCGATCACACACTTGTAGCTACCCTACCTTTACCAGCTGGGACGCGGGCCTGGCAAGGGCGGTGCTGAAGAAGCGCAGCTAGAAGAAAAGGGGGGGGGGGGGGGACATTTAATTTTCCTCAACAAGGAAGTGAGTCAGGAGGAAAAACACCCGCGAGCCGGCGCCGGCGTGTCCCGGGGCGTCCCACCATCGCTTGGGCCACGGGCTCGCCGGGCGACCCCCCGAGCCGCCTTCCGGGCCCGAGCGAGCCCCGCGGTCACAGGCCGGCCCCGCACCGCCCGGGGCAGCCGAGTCCCACCAGCCCGCCCGGGCGCCCCAGCCAGGCGAGAACCCAGGAGTCCGGGAGCCCCGGGCCCGCTCGCGGCGGGGGGTGGGGGAGGGAGCAGCGGCCACCGGGCCCGGCCGAGGAGCCCATGGACCCCGGGGTGGTGAGACCCGGCCCCTTCCCGCTCGGGTCCCCGCGAGCCCGGCTCCGCTGTCGGTCACCTTCCCCGGGAGCCCCGCGGCCGCCGCCATAGTGTCCTGCTGCTCTAGGTCAAACCGGGGCCCTTGCTCGGGGGCGGCTAGGACGCATGCGCACTACTATCCAGACCCCGCCGCGGGGCACGCTGGGAAAACGAGTCCTGGGGCCCCGCACGCTCCTGGGAATTGTAGTTTATCAGGGAGCGCCGCCGCCGCAGGGGAGGGGGGCGGAAGGGACGTGACGCAAAGCGTTGGGCGGAAATAGCGTTAGCCGTGGCACCATGAGTCAGCCCCCCCCCCGGGAACATGAGCTGGACCCGGAACCCCCGAGACAGTCTCACCGCGCCAGTGTGGTGTAGAAACGTCTTCTTCAGGGAACGGTCTGCTTGGGTTGTACTGAGCGTGCGCAGAGCGACTGCGCCGTCTCGTTTCCTATCTGAAAGCCCCCGGCTTGTTCCCCGCCCCTCGTCCTTGTAGGTGCCTTGTCCGTGCCTGAACCTTGGCCAATTACAGCATCTTTTCTGCGATGGGGCCGCCACAGCTGCACGCAGCATTCAAGGTGTGCACGTCCCATGGGTTTATATAGCGGCACCATGGTATTTTCTGTCCAATTCTCTGCCCCTTTCCTAATGCTGCCCAGCATTCTGTTCGCTTGTTTGACTGACGCTGCACATTGCGTGGATGATTTCAGAGAACTATCCACAATGGCTCCAAGATCGCTTTCTCAGTGGTAACAGCTAATTTAGACCCCATCATTGTATATGTATAGTTGGGATTATGTTTTCCAAGGTGCATTACTTTGCATTTCCCAACATTAAATTTCATCTGCCATTTTGTTGGCCCAGTCACCCAGTTTTGAGGGATCCTTTTGTAGCTCTTCACAGTCTGCGTAGGTCTTAACTATTGTGAGTAATTTTATATCATCTGCAAATTTTGCCACTTCCCTGTTTACCTCTTTTTTCATATCATTTATGAATAAGTTGAATAGGACTGGTCCCAGAACAGATCCCTGGGGGACACCACTATTTACCTCTCTCCATTTTGAAAACTGACCATTTATACCTACACTTGGTTTCCTATCTTTTAACCAGTTACCAATCCTCTTATCCCGTGGCAACTTACTTTGGGTAAGAGCCTTTGGTGAGGGACCTTGTCAAAGGCTTCCTGAAAATCTAAATACACTATATCCACTGGATCTCCTTGGTCCACATGCTTATTGACCACCTCAAAGAATTCTAGTGGATTGGTGAGGCATGATTTCCCTTTACTAAAACCATGTTGACTCTTCCTCAACAAATTATGTTCATCTATATGTCTGAAAATATTGTTCTTTATTATAGTTTCAACCAGCTTGCCCGGTACTGAAGTCAGGCTTACAGGCCTGTAATTGCCAGGATCACCTCTGGACCCCTTTTTAAAAATTGGCGTCACATTAGCTTTCCAGTCATCTGGTACAGAAGCTGATTTAAATGATAGGTTACAGACTACAGTTAGTAGTTCTGCAATTGCACATTAGAGTTCCTTCAGAACTCTTGGGCGAATACCATCTGGTCCTGGTGACTTATTGCTGTTTAATTTATCAATTTGTTCCAAAACCTCCTCTAATGATACCTCAATATGGGACAGTTCCTCAGATCTGTCACCTAAGAAGAATGGCTCATGTTTGGGAATCTCCCTCACATCCTCAGCCGGGAAGACCAATGCAAAGAATTCATTTAGTTTCTCAGCAATGGCCTTATTGTCCTTGAGTGCTCCTTTAGCGCCTCGATCGTCCAGTGGCCCCACTGGTTGTTTAGCGAGCTTCCTGCTTCTGATATACTTAAAAAAAAAATTGCTATTACATTTTGAGTCTTTGGCTAACTGTTCCTCAGATTCTTTTTTGGCCTTCCTAATTGTATTTTTACACTTCATTTGCCAGTGTTTATGCTCCTTTCTATTTTCCTCACTAGGATTTAACTTCCACTTTTTAAAGGATGCCTTTTTCCCTCTGAATGCTTCTTTTACTTTGTTGTTTAGCCACGGTGGCACTTTTTTGGTTCTCTTACTATGTTTTTTAATTTGGGGTATACATTTAAGTTGAGCCTCTATTATGGTGTCTTTAAAAAGTTTCCACGCAGCTTGCAGAGATTTCACTTTTGGCACTGTACCCTTTAATTTCTGCTTAACTAACCTCCTCATTTTTGTGTAGTTCCCCTTTCTGAAATTAAATGCTACAGTGTTGGGCCGCTTTGGTGTTTTTCCTGCCACAGGGATGTTAAATTTAATTATGTTATGGTCACTGTTACCAAGTGGTCCAGCTATATTCACCTCTTGGACCAGATCCTGTGCTCCACTTAAGACTAAATCAAGAATTGCTTCTCCTCTGGTGGGTTCCAGGACCAGCTGCTCCAAGAAGCAGTCATTTAAGGTGTCAAGAAACTTTATCTCTGCATCCCATCCTGAGGTGACATGTACCCAGTCAATATGGGGATAATTGAACCCCCCAATTATTATTATTGAGTTTTTTATTTTAATAGCCTCTCTAATCTCCCTAAGCATCTCACAGTCACCAACACCATCCTGGTCAGGTGTTCAGCAATATATCCCTACCACTATATTCTTATTATTAGAGCATGGAATTTCTATCCATAGAGATTCTATGGTACAGTTTGATTCATTTATGATTTTTGCTTCATTTGATTCTAAGCTTTCTTTCACATATAATGCCACTCCCCCAGCAGCACGACCTGTTCTGTCCTTCTGATATATTTTGTACTCTGATATTACTGTATCCCATTGATTAGCCTCATTCCACTAAGTTTCTGTGATGCCTATTATATCAATATCCTCATTTAATACGAGGCACTCTAGTTCACCCATTTTATTATTTAGACTTTTAGCATTGGTATATAAGCACTTTAAAGCTTGTCTCCTTTTAACTGTTTGCCATTACATAATGTAATTGAATGGGACTCTTTTTTATCTGACTGTTTCTGATCACACCCTGCCTGAATTTTATCATTTTTCATCCTCTCGTCCTCACTAGGACGTAGAGATTCTCTATTAATAGATCCTCCCGTAAGGGATGTCTGAACCATGTGCTCTTCCACATTTGTCAGCTTTCCCCCAGTCCTTAGTTTAAAAACTGCTCTACGACCTTTTTAATTTTAAGAACCAGCAGTCTGCTTCCATTTTGGTTTAGGTGGAGCCCATCCTTCCTGTATAGGCTCCCCCTTTCCTAAAAGTTTCCCCAGTTCCTAATAAATCTAAACCCCTCCTCTCTACACCATCATCTGATTCACGCATTGAGACTCTGCAGTTCTACCTGTCTAACTGGTCCTGCGTGTGGAACTGGGAGCATCTCAGAGAATGCTACCATGGAGGTCCTGGACTTCAATCTCTTACCTAGCAGCCTAAATTTGGCCTCCAGGATGTCTCTCCTACCCTTCCCTATGTCATTGGTACCTACATGTACCAGAACCACCGGCTCCTCCCCAGCACTACACATAAATCTATCTAGATGTCTCAAGAGTTCCGCACCCTTCGCACCAGGCAGGCAGGTCACCATGCAGTTCTCCCAGTCATCGCAAACCCAGCTATCTACGTTTCTAATGATCAAATCTCCCATTACTAATACCTGTCTCTTTCTAATAGCTGGAGTTCTCTCCCCTGGAGAGATATCCTCAGTGCGAGAGGATACCACAACATCATCTGGAAGGAGGGTCCCAACTATGGGATTGTTTCCCTCTGTGCAGCGTTGCCAACCGGACAGCCAGCAGCCCGGTCAGCGGTGCTGACTGGAGCCACCAGAATCCCTTTTCAGCTGGGTATTCCAGTTGAAAACTGGACACCTGGTTGACCTAGGCTTTTGTTTCCCCTCTCATTGGACAGTATGTGTCAGCACCTGCTTCCCAGGGCTGGGGTTTTAAAGGCACAGGCAACCCAATGCCTAGACACTGCAGCTCCTCTCTATCTGCTGTAACGTACGGAGGTGCTACAGGATACTTGATTTGGTGAAATGGTTTACATATACCCCCTCAAAAACTGTGTGTCACACATTTTGAGTATCAGTTTAGATGTCTTCATAAAGTCTCATAGCAATTCACAAATTTGTCTTTGCTGAATTTCCTGAATTGCACCCCCTTCTTTGTAATCCATTTGAAACATAGTTTTGTTCCTTTTAATTGTTTACCTTTGTTATCATTGTGCAGATGCATGTCATTGTGCTACTTAATTTATATTTTAATAGCCACAGGCACTGGCTTCCTCCGGGCCCCAGGGGCGCTCAACCCCCCTGCTCTGCCCTTGACCCGCCCCAACCCGACTCCTTCCCCCAAGTCCCCACCCCACCCCTTCTCCCAAGCCCCCATCCCACCATGCCTCTTCCCTCCTCCGTTCCAACCCCTCCTCCAAACGTACCCTGTCCCCCTTCCCCCCAGCACCTCCTGCACACTGTGGAACAGCTGGCTGCTGGTGGGTGCTAAGCACCCACTATGTGTGCTCCAGCCCTGGAGGAACCACAGAATCAGCACCTATTTTTAATAGCAAATACTCATCGAAAATATTTATAAGTGAATAGTTGCTAGTGGCTTTAGCAATGACATATGTGTTATTCGTATATCACTGGCTATGGTTTTTCTGTAATTTTTAATTTGGAGTTTTTAATTTTAACTTTTTTTTCTTATTTTTATGGCACAAGTTTATTCTGTTGGATCATTGTGGCTTCCAGTCTGACTGATTTCCTGGTCTGGTATCAAAACTTTGTTTTCATTTGATCCACCAATGGGGATTGCCTTTTGCAACTGTTATTTTGCTTCTCAGTCTAGCCCTTAGTGCTTTTTTGCATGTCATTGCTTGTGTGTAGAGCTTGATTCTCAAATATTCAATAAGGGCAGTATGTGATTTTATATTAAATCCTTCTCAAAGGCAAAAAATCTACCGTAATTTTTGCTGAACGTAAGAACAGCCATACTGGGTCAGACCAATGGTCCTTCTAGCTCCGGATCCTGTCTTCCGACAGTGGTCAATACCAGGTACTGCAGGGGGAATGAACAGAACAGGCAATCGAGTAACCCATCCCCTGTCATCCACTCTCAGCATATGTCAGTCAGAGGTTTAGGGACACCCAGAGCTTGGGGTTGCATCCCTGATCATCTTGCCTAATAGCCATTGACTGACCTATCCTGAGGAACTGATCCAATAATTTTTTTGAAACCAGTTATAGTTTTGGCCTTCACAACATAATGAACACACGTCTACAACCCCAACATAGCTTGACAACCACAAGAATTCAAAAATCATGAGTTATACAGCCTCAAGTAATGAAATTTTAAAAAAATAAATGATATTGGGTTCTTTTTATTTGCCTCTTTGTTCCTGAGCCTTTAGGGTGCAGTAGGCCCAGTTCCACAAAAGCAGGAGCCTTAACACCTGAATGAATCTTGATCCAGATTCATACCTTTCCTGTTACCTCTCCCACACATTATGCCATATCTACACTACAAACTTATGTTAACTTAAGTTACATCAGCATAGTGTCGCCACAATTGGTATGGCACTTGTGTACGTGCCTACTTGACTCTTTGTGCCAGCAGTGAGCGTACTTACCAGATGCGCTTGTATCGATTCAGAGCGTGGTGCAGCATGGATAGGTAGCCCACTGTGCAACTCGCTACTGTCCAGCACTTTGGGAAGTTTTGACAACTCATGGTGGGGCCCAAATGGGTCGCACAGGGGTGACTGGGATCATGGGATCAACTTCCCATAATGCAGTGTTCACCATCCCCTAACTTTATATGTAAAATTATACCTAATTTCTGCACCTTTTTTCCTAAATCCCACAAATCCACGTGGCCCTCCTCATTGTCTGCCATCTCTGACAGAAGCCTGGAACCTGCACATCTCTGCACTATTGTCATGAGCATTGCAAGCCAGGGTGTGCCATCCTGCAGTGTTTGCTGAGCCTCAAGATGGAACAGATTGCTGTGGGACATAGCGTCAACCAGTTCAACTTGTTGGTAGCATTCATGGAGCAGTTGCAGATGATGGAGAACTGGTTCTGGGCCCGAGAAACAAGTTCCAAGTGGTGGGATTGCATAGTAATGCAGGTTTGGGATGAGCAGTGCCTGCAGAACTTTTGGATGCTCAAGGCCACATTCCTGGATCTGTGTCCTACACTCATCAAAATCAGAGCTGCACTGACAGTGGAGAAGCGAATCTAGATTACACTGTGGAAACTTGGAACACCAGATTGCTACCGGTCAGTCAGAGGTCTCTCAACTAAATACAAGATGGAATGGATTTCTTTATTAGAAGTACACACATATTGTGAGACCATTCCATGTTCAGTGGCCTGTTATACCTCTCCAGTCAGAAGAGAACAAAACAGTGTTAGTGGGTTACAGAATGTTGTCTCTTACAACTTTCTTAAGTTACCATAGCAATATTTGTGAGTTGATGATTGCGATAGCCCCAAGGGCAGAGGTTCCCAAAGTGTGGGTCACGCCCCCCCCGAGGGGGCATGGAGGACCATCGGGGGTGTGTGTGTGCAGCGGAGCTGGGCCAGCTGGGGGTGGGGAGGGAGCGCCGCCTAGCCCCTCGCTGCTCCCAGCTCTGCTCCAGTCTGGCCCCCAGCCGCGTCCCTGGCTCCCGGCCCTGTGTGCACCTCACCCTGTCCCCAGCCGCGGCTGCTAGCCACAGCTCCGTTCCTGGCCTGCGGGCAAGACTGGGAGTGAAGCCACACCTGGCCGCTGGCCCAACTTCAGGCTCCCACCACAGCCTGGCTGCAGCTCTGCTCCCGCTCCCAGCTGCGGCCCTAGCCCCCTGTCAAGGCTGTATCCCCACTTTGAACTTTAGGGTACAAATGTAGGGGCCTGCATGAAAACTTCTAAGCTTAACTACCAGCTTAGCTCTGGTCCGCTGCCACCATTTCCCAATTGGATTCCCTCCCTGGGAAGCCTTGAGAAACCTTTCACCAATTCCCTGGTGAAAACAGATCCAAACCCCTTGGATCTTAAAACAAGGAGAAATTAACCATCCCCCCTCCTTCCTCCCACCAACTCCTGGTGAATACAGATCCAACCCCCTTGGATCTAAAACAAGGAAAAATCAATCAGGTTCTTAAAAAAGAAGGCTTTTAATTAAAGAAAAAGGTAAAAATCATCTCTGTAAAATCAGTATGGAAATTAACCTTACAGGGTAATCAAACTTAAAGAGCTCAGAGGACTCCCCTCTAGTCTTGGGTTCAAAGTACAGCAAACAAAGATAAACACTCTAGTAAAAGGTACATTTACAAGTTGAGAAAACAAAGGAAAACTAACACGCCTTACCTGGCTATTTACTTACAAGTTTGAAATAGGAGAGACTTGTTTAGAAAGATGTGGAGAACCTGGATTGATGTCTGGTCCCTCTCAGTCCCAAGAGCGAACGCACTCCCAAACAAAGAACACAAACAAAAGCCTTCCCCCCCTAAGATTTGAAAGTATCTTGTCCCCTTATTGGTCCTTTAGGTCAGATGCCAGTCAGGTTACCTGAGCTTCTTAACCCTTTACAGGGAAAAGGATTTTGGAGTCTCTGGCCAGGAGGGATTTTATAGTACTGTACACAGGACAGCTGTTACCCTTCCCTTTATAGTTATGACACCCCATTATCCCTGTCTGCGTCCTCCCATCCCCAGAGCCACAGTCCCATTCCTGGCCCTGGCTCAGGGTGGCTGGTGGGGGGAAGGGTCCAACAGGGATAAGGGAGCGTAACCATCAAAAATTTGGGACTGCTGCCCAAAGGTGTGAGTACACAGTCTGCTAGGCTGCAAGAAAGATGTTTTCAACTCACTTATAACTCTGTGATGTTGTGTGTCTGCACATGTGCAGAGTGCAGGACTATCAGTACCCTCAGAAACATCCAGAAGTAGGGTGTGGCAGTTACTAGACATGCCTTTTTTTTTTTTTTTTTTTTTGGTATTTGCATAGACAGTTTTTGTTGTGGGCAATCCATCTGGCAGGTCACTATAGCTGAGCCAATCAGGTTTCAAGGGGGGAAATGTTATAAATAAATCATCTTAACACAGTCATGTCACATTAGTGGCTCTTTTTCCCTGCAGGAGCAAGCACATGTCTGCTATGAGGGCTGCATTTGGTGACAACACTGAGGAATCTTGAAAAGAAGGAGGAGCTGATGTTGTTATCAACAATTGAAGAAGCCCGATGTGTACAGTATATATTATGTCCACATTATATAGACATAGGCTTTTTCCTCTCTGCTAAAAAAGTTTGATTTTTTTATCACCTTGCAGTAACAAAGGTGTCTGAGCTACTCTGAAGTAACAACACAATGAGGACAAGGCACTTGAATTTTAGCAGTCAGGGAAAAGGCTCAAGAAAATGTCTCAAAAATAAGATCAGAGAGCAATGCGCTGACATGCATGCGCCATGGTACAGAAGTGTAAATTTTGTGTTGAAATCTTGTGTACAATGACAAAAGAGGGAAGTCTGTATAAAGCACAAAGGTAGATTTTCTGCCTATTAGCTCATTTTCAAAGGGAATTCATAAGTATTTCAAATACTATTTATAATGCTTTACACTACTTTCAATGTTTTCTTTGCTAATAAATTGTGTGACCTTCTCTGCAATGGAAAGGGAATAATAAAAAAATACTCAGACTTTCATTCAGGGTTTTACATACAATAACCTTGAAATTCAACTCTGTAGAATGCTTTCTAAAAAGTCCTGCAAACACAGAAATGTGAGCTTGGTCCTCTCTGCTCCAAAAAGTTTTTTTTTTTTAATCAAGTTTTATCTAAGAGGTATTGTGATGATGTTGCCTAGGCAGCTTGTCATACAGCTAAAGTGTCACTTATGATTTTCTGAGCTATAACCATCATGGACATAAGTTACTTTAGTTTTACTATGAGATAACATAGGGTTGGTGAACTCATACAAGAGTGCACTGTTGACCTTGCTTACTTACCTTGTGGTAAACACCTCAAGTGTCTCCACTTACCATTCTCCAGTGAGATAATTATCCTGTCATGACCACTTATCCTTCAGCACTTATAATGAATCTATGATTTGAAAATATCTGATAATTGCTTAAGTGCAACACTTGATGTCGTCATCACGTTTCCATCTTCTCTGATTAGCAGAGGGACACTTTTCCATGCTGCAAAAGGAAGAAAGGTTCTTGTCGTGCACACAATGTCAAAAGCCCTACAGCTCTTTGAGCAGCAGCATCACTGTCCACGGGGTGGACATCAAGGAGTAGTCAAAACGAGAATTGTGCTGACCTCAAGCTACTATTGGCCAGGGATAACAAAAGACCCATTGCAGATTGGGTATATAAAGTAATGAAACAAAATCCTGAAATATGTAGTTTAAATCTAAATACAAATTTGAAATGTACAGTGCAAAGAATGATATTTATACATTTTGTGCGAAAAGGTAAATTCTGTTCCCTTGCAATAATATTTTCATACATGAATGTTAATGTCATCATATTATTCCATCCAAACTAGGTTGAGTGATGTCTGCATTGCCAGAAAGTGAGAAAGGACTTAAATTTGGATATCACCTTGAAAAGCATAAAGGTGAATTTTGGATTCTGAGACATCTACTACGATCTTCTGAAATTTCTTTTATATCCTTTCCATTGTCAATGCATTAGGCATGTTCTTAGCGCACACTGCATATACATGATATAAAGTCTTATTCACTTCCTTAAAAAGCAGTAAGAAATCTTTGAAAGAGAGAGTCAAAGATAATTATTTATTGTAGTGGGGCGGCTGCCCCACTCCAGGAGAGCAGGGGTTAAAAGCAGCCCTTGGAGATGGCTGTGGCTGGGACCCAATTAGAAAAGGGGTTAAGAGCAGCCACAGCTGTGGCCACACCCAATCAAGCCACAGCTGGCCCTGATATAAGGGCTAAGGGCAGAGCTGGGTCAGTCTCACTCTAGCCTTGATGTCAGAAGGACCTAGCTGCCTGGGAGAGGTAGGGGACCTGAGGCAGAACAGTGCTGGGGAAGGGTAGGCAGAGCTGGGGCGCTCTGGCCTGGCCTGGCGAGTCCCCAGGCTGAGGCCTTGCTGAAGGACAAAGGAGGTACTGGGGCTGTAGGGAGACAGCTGGGTCAAGAAAGGCAGCAGGTCCAATCCCCTTACCAATTATGAGGGGCCATTACAGACTGCAGTTCTTTGCAGAGAAAGGGGGCTAGATGGCAACTGGCAGTAGCCACTGAGGCAAGGTGGGTATAGGGGATTAGGCTCCTCCTGGGAGAGGAGACCCAGAGTGTGGGGGTACTGCTTTTGCAGGATCTAAAGGTTTTGTGGATGGGAGTGGGCTAAAAATGAAGAAACAATGCAGGTGGGAGTGAGTATTGCAGTGTGGCATGGGAGCGGGATTAAAACAAAACCCTGTGCAAGGCTCTATTGTAATTCAAACGCCAAATATGGCGAGATGTGAGCAAAAGGTAGCGCAGCTCGATGAATTGGCTGCTCCTGCATGCTGTTGAAAATGATTATCCTCAGAAGAGCTCTGTGTAATCTCAAAAGCTTCTCTCTCACCAACAGAAGTTGGTCCAGTAAAAGATATTACCTCACTCACTTTATATCTGAGGATATTAGAGAAAGAGTTATTGAAAGCAAAGGAATCTCCTCGCTCTATAACTTTGTGCCCCTCATTTGTCTGTGCCCAACATTTCATCCCACATTTGGGCATATGCAGGTAGAGCAGTGTAAGGAGAAGAAAGCCGCCCCTAATGCAGGGATCATTTAACTAATCGGTATAAAATATGTACAAACACTGGAGCTTATGAATGGGGGGGGGCGGGCAGGGGGAGCGGCCGTTCCCATTGAGCACATTCCCCAAAAGGGGCACCTTTTTAATTTTTACACTCACTCGGGGGGCTATCCACCAAGGGCGGCACGTCCAGGTCTTCGGCAGCAATTTGGCGGTGGGTGCTTCAGTCGCTCCGGGTCTTTGGCGGTGGGTAATTCAGCAGCGGGTTCTTCAGTCTTTGGCGGCAAGACTTGGGTTTTTCTCTTTTTTTTTTTTTTCTTTGCTGCTTTGTGGCGGGTGGCGCCTTTTTAAAATGTGTTCGCTCCCCCTGCTGTTAGAACCTGGCTACTCCACTGGTCTCTGCCACAGCCTCCCTGTGTGATCTCTGGTGAGTCACTAGGGTCTCAACTTGAGAGATGCTGCACACCCCAGATGCCACCTCTGAGGGTGGAAGCAGGCTTTTAATCTTTCAGATTCTTCCTTTTCTGTAATATGGGCTAAAAATGATTCCCTGCTTCACAGAGGCATTGTGAGATTTTATTCACTCTTGTGGTGTGCTATAAGATGGAAAGAGCTATAGAAATGCAGACTATCATTATTAATGTAAAAAAAAATGTAGTCTATGGGAATCTAGGGTAGACTTGCTAACACTAGATGTTGCTGTTGCTACAAATTGAGAGCCCTGGTGGTTACTTGAGCCAAACTAGAAAAAAGAGCATTAACAAAATTCTCTTTAGCAGACTCAGCCTTGATGGGAAAAACCTGCAATAATGCCTGGACAATAATACCACCAAGCAGTGATGCTTTATTCCTTTAGGCAAAATTCTGCCTGTTATATACATACAATATCCATTGCTGTCATTGGGAGATGTACAGGTGAAGTTCAGGCTTAATGTCTGAGGAAAATAATCTTCAACAGCAAACATGAGGGAGGTATCGCACCGTGCTGCCATCTCTTGTGTTTTTATCATGAGTCTTGAGATATGTAGTGTTTTGGTTAAACCCTAGCTCCTGGTAGACCAGGGATTACTGGAGAATCTCAGCTTTCGTTGGTTTTTAAACAGCTTTCACAGTATCAGAAAAACTAAAACTGAGATGTGGGCACCCCAAAGGTTCAGAAACCAGCAGGCAAATTAAAAACAATCCCTCATTTATTATTTTTAAACAGCACTCCACTCATCTAGATACAACTATATGGTCAGGGTCTTACTCATTTTCCCTCTGCCTCTTTATGTGAAGTTTTTCGCTCAGCAGCAGGGGAGAGAAAACATTTTATAAAATGTGATTGTAAAACCCCAAAAATTGACTGGTGAATTCAAGGGCAAGTTTAGGACCTAACTTTATTTTTACTTTTTACAACTGACTAGATTTCAAACTGACAGTATCTCTTCAACACCAGAATATTCCACTGCAACTTTCCCAGGGATGTTTGCAGGAAGCCTGCACACTTTTCTGGCCTCAATCTTGCTGTTTTGTAGGTGAGCAGCCATGGTTTTATTCTAATTTAATTTATTAACTGCTAAAATTTTGTTATAGAAGTGTTATTACTTGAGTACTTATAATACTCCAGTTTATGTATATGTTACTGTAGAACTTTGTTGTAAAGGGAAAAACAATTAACAAAATATAGCTAGGTCTTTTTAACTTTCTCAATAAAAATATCAAGATTGTGATTCATTTAAGTTCATGTACTAAAGCTTGTTAGACTCATTTAAAGGTAAACCGCAATGAAATATTTTTTTTTTTGTAAATTTGTTTTATGTGAAATGGTAAGTGTGAGCAATCGTCTACAAAATCTGATGCAATATAAATGCAGGTAATTACATGCAATAGTTTGGTAATTTGAATATTTTAGAAGTTGTGCATGGAAAAATAACTATAAAAACTGGTCTTGTATGAATAAGAGCAGTAAATACTGCTAGAGATGCCTGCAGGCAATGTGTACTGGTGGTTGAATTTATTACTTTGAGCATTGATACCGGAGACCTGAGTCTAGTGGCTGAAGCACTGGACTGGCACTCAGACGAGCTGGGTTCTGTTTCTGGCTTTGCCACTGGCCTACTAGGTGACTTTGGGCAAGTCACTTCACCCCTTTATGCTTCTGTTTCCTTCTCTGTAAAATGAGGATGATACTGGCCTCCTTAGTGAAGCACTTTGAGAACTATGGATGAAAAGTGCTAGATAAGAGCTAGGTATTATTATTCTCTTCTCACATGCACTGCTGTAAAGTAGGTGTAATTCCATAGAAGTCACTTGAGTTATGCCCATGTAAAACTGGTGTTAAAAAAAGAGGACAATCAGACTGATAGCACTGTTATTATTAGTTATACCTCTACCCCGATATAACGTGATCCGATATAACACGAATTTGGATATAACGCGGTAAAGCAGCGCTTCGGAGGGGCGGGGCTGCACGCTCCGGCGGATCAAAGCAAGTTTGATATAACGTGGTTTCACCTATAACATGGTAAGATTTTTTGGCTCCCGAGCACAGCGTTATATCGGGATAGAGGTGTATTTGTGTAACCCTTCTGCCAGGCCGAGTTGATAGCAGCAAGGGCCGGGTTCAGTACATAGGGGTCCCCTCCCAACAGCGTAACACAAAACCAGCTCGAGCCCCCACCCAGTAACCTGGGAAAATCTTACACACACCACTGGGCGCCTCGAAGAGGCAATACTTCCCCTCTCGCAAGCGCAGAGTCTCGGTGTAGCAGAAAATGTTTAATAACATGAGGTAAACGACATAGCATTAAATTGGGAAAACACCACAACTAGAGTTCATAGACCAAACCATGGGCGAAGACCCACCCCAGCAAATTGGGCCGTGTCCTTTCCTGTTGGTTCTTGAAACCAGCAACCCAAAAATCACCCAAAGTCCCAAAAGTCCAACAACCCCCAAAGTCTCTGTGCCTTGTGCGGCCCCAGAGTTCAAAGGGGGGCGTGCAGGGTGTTAAGGGGCACCTTACGTGATCCGAGGCCGACCGGCTGCCTCTCCATGGGGTTCCGCCGCAGCCTTCACCACGAGCCACTCCACTCCACCAGCCGTCCCGTGAGCTGCTCCTGCCGTCCCACGAACTGCTCTGCTCTACCAGCTGCTCTGCTCACCGACCCATGAGCTGCTCCAGCCGTCCCCACAAACGGCTCTGCTCCGCTCGCCATTCGTTGGGTCGCTCCAACCGTCCCCGCAAAGCTCCGCTCTGCTAGCTGCTTAGCAATATAGCTTCAGGCTCCCCCACTAGTTAACACAGCACTCAGTGATCTCAGCTCTTAGTAACTTTAGTTCTTTTGTGATTTCAGCTAGTAGTAGGGGGGCCCCAATGCTGGTGCACTATTGGCCCGAAGTGAATTCAGCTCAGCAGCCTGTAACTAGATTCCTAATGGAATCAAAGTTAGCTCTGACAGTCAACAGTGGAAAAAGAAGGAGATGCAATTGGTGTTCCAGACTCACAAAAGGTGCCCACACCACCAGGTACAAATACCTACCCCCAACCTCTCTCAATTCACTAGGTTTTGTAACCCATGCCCCTTGTCAAGCGAGTGCTATTCTGGTAATGGTGAGTTCGTCTGTCATACAACAGTTCCACTGGCCTTGATTCACAGAATCAGGGTAACAAAACTTTATTCTTCCTGCCCCAATGACAGAGAAACTGGGGATCCCAGACCAGCCAAAGTAACCACTTTCAGTTGCTGTTGTCTCCTGCCAGGTGGGTGGGTGTGCTTATGCAAACAAGATCATCCCCTGGAGTTCTTTTCCACACTCGCCATAATTCACCACCAGATGTCAGGGTAGAGCTCATCCTGACTCTGCTTACATTTGTTTTACCATAACACTTAGGAGCCCAGTCATGGACTAGGACTCCATTGTGCTAGATGCTGCACAACACAGGACAAAAAGAGCTCACCATCTACGTATGCGTGCTGTGTCACTGCTGGTGGGCGACAGGAAGATACAGCCATTTTTGAAAAACTAGCCTAGGAGTCTGGAGTGGTACCATGTGCAGTGAATATTGGTCTTGGTCCATTTGCTAGCAAGCAGGTGTCTGTCACAAAAGCCACCTTCAATTATGGCAGTCTCAGCAAAGAGGCATTGTTTGAATGTGCAGGGAAAATGAACTGCTCTCTGTGCTCAAGAGGTGGTTATGAGACACCTTGGCAGAGTAATGCTGCACTGCTGTTGCCAGGCTGCGCCTGTTAGCCATCTACCACTTTAAATGTCTAGGAAGTGCATTTTAAAGGGGAAAAGCACTTGTCATCCTTAAATTTTAAATTTGGGCTGGATTCTGTTCTGAATCATACCAGTGTAAATCTGGAATATTCAAGTCAATAGTATCCCCAGGTATGGGCCCCAATCCTGCAAACTGCTCTGTATGGGTGATCTCTGCTTGCATGTAGCCTAATTGAAGTCAATTGTATTCTGCACAGGTGTAAGGATGCACCCATATGAAACATTTGCTATATGCATCCGAAGAAGTGGGCTGTAGTCCACGAAAGCTTATGCTCTAATAAATTTGTTAGTCTCTAAAGTGCCACAAGTACTCCTGTTCTTTTTTCCATATGAAACAGTTTGGCTTTAAACTGGTATATCAGAAAGCATATATTAAGGCTATATACTGAGATTGCATCTTGTTCATTACCACAAGAGGGAAACCAATGCCAATAGTATGACTTTTGTTTTGTTTTTAACTATGAAAGTTGTGGAATCATGTTTGTCCATTTCAAGACTACTGAATATCTCCTTCCCTTTCCTTATAGCAGTTTTGCATTTGAATCTTTCAACCTGCATATGCAAAACACTGAACACTGTTTCACATTCCATTTGTTAAATGTGGTGTGAAATTAATTTCCTGGATTTGTCTGGCTTGTTTGAATGGCATAAATA
Source organism: Trachemys scripta elegans (assembly GCF_013100865.1). Taxonomy (NCBI): domain Eukaryota; kingdom Metazoa; phylum Chordata; order Testudines; family Emydidae; genus Trachemys; species Trachemys scripta. Next base: position 186,033,347 of record NC_048298.1, read on the forward strand.
AAGCTGTTAACAGAAAGTTGTGATGGAACTGAGTTTGTTGTTTTCATAGTGGAATTAAACAGCCCATATACAAACAGGGAGAAACCTGTCTTGTCTCAAGCCTGGAAAAATAAAGACTCTTCCTCCTTATTTGGCTAAGCATGAAAAACGAAAGAATATTTTAGGAGTCACGGGCAAAAATATTCTTAGTCATTTTTCCCTATCTCCAATAACAATAGCATTCAGATAGTGTTCTGAAAACAGGGCTTTAGGCTTCAGCCCTTGTTGATACATTTCATAATGCATTCTGGGCCAAATTCTGATCTCAGTTATCCTACCATAAATCAAAGCAACTCTGCTGACTTCAGTAACTTCAGTGACTTAATTGTTTTGTGCTGGTGTACCAGTGCTGGTAGCCCTCCTTCAGATTCTGAGTTGTGAACATTTATGCAACATAGTTTACTCCTTTTCATAACACAAGAATTAGGGGTTACCAAATGAAAGTAATAGGCAGCAGGTTTAAAACACACAAAAGGAAGTATTTCTTTACACAACACACAATCAATCTGTGGAACTCCTTGCCAGAGGATGTTGTGAAGGCCAAGACTATAGCAGGGTTCAAAAAAGAACTAGATAAGTTCATAGAGGATAGGTCTATCAATGGGAATGGGCGACAGGGGATCAATCACTTGATGATTACCTGTTCTGTTCATTCCCTCTGGAGCACCTGGCATTGGCCACTGTTGGAAGACAGGATATTGGGCTAGATGGATCTTTGGTCTGACCCAGTATGGCCATTCTTATAATGAATCAAGATTTTTAATTACAATTTATTTTGGGTCCAGAGATTTTAACATGCACACAGCCTTCTCTAAAGGTTTCCATAAAATGTTAAATGCAATGCTGCTGCAACAGTAAAACAGCAATTGAACAAGGATTCATCTAAGCTAACTGCTTTGGTTGAGGTTTTTCTGGTTTGTCTCTTAGCTTGCATGATTTTTTGGGTAGGAACTCTTTTTATACTTATGTCTTGTACAGCACAGGGCATTGTTGGCACATGACTCCAGTTGGACATCATCATTATTTAATATTTGTAAGTCATGACTTGGCCTATGTGATTGCCATGGTAAATTTGGGGGGCAGGGAGAAACTGCACAGGATCTGTAGTAACAATGTTAAAAAAATAATAATAGACATTAAAATGGAAACAACCTTGTAACATTCTATATCTTGGAGGAGCATCCTGTACCCCCCACATTCTTTGCATATAAAGCATGCCTTGTAAGGCATCGGGGGAAGGTTATGATCTGCAGAAAGACATTGTTCTATCCATATATGTGTAACATCGATGCTACACATGCTGTGGGTTTCGGAGGTGCCCAGATACTAGCTCTACAGAGACAATGACATGGGAGGTAACCAACACTCAGGTGGGTGCTGTTGAACAGACATCACCAGCCATTGTCCAGCAAGGGAGCTACAATGCAATGACTCAGTTGCATGAGGCCACACCAGGGGAATTGCTCAACCTTGCCTAGAGCGTCAGCAATGCCAACCAGACATGCCTGGACTTGTGTTCTACAAGCACATTGACTGAGGGTATAAAACAGGACACAGTGGCCACATGCTGAGTCTTTTTCCTGCCCCCACCTATGCTGTAAGCAACAAGGACACTGAGAAGACTTAAGTGCCAAAAGAGAAGACTGGCCCAGAGTTCAAGGGTGAAATCTGGGTAGTATGAACTGCAATATTCATTGGGGTGAGGAAAAGCTGTTTAATCTAGATGTTGCCCAGTCGACAAGGGTTGAGAGTTTAGACTGCGTGCTTATATTTTCTTTCCTTTTAGTAACTAACTCTGACTTTTTCCCTATCACTTCTAAACATAGGCGTCAACTTCCCCTCTGCCTGGTGGGTGCTTGACACCTGTCCCTGCCCCGTCCCGCCTCTTCCTGCCCCTGCACTGCCCTTGCCACACCCTCATTCCACTCCCTTCCCCCAAGTCTCTGCCCCTGTCCCGCCTCTTCTCCACCTCCTCCCCTGAGCGTGCCACATCCCCGCTCCCTCCCAGAAAGTCCTAAGCACTGCCAAACAGTTGTTGGGCGCTGGGGGCAGGAAGTGCTGGGAGGGGGAGGAGCAGGGACGTGGTGCGCTCGGGGGGGGGGGGAGAAGGAGGCGAGGAGGGGGAAGCTTGGCTGCTGGTGGATGCAGAGCACCCGCTAATTTTTCCTCATGGGTGCTCCAGCCTATGCTTCTAACCACTTAAAATCTATCTTTTGTAGTTAGGGTGACCAGATGAGAGGAAGAAAATATCAGGACAGATGCCGTCAGCGGAGCAAAAAAAAAAAAGCAGAGTGCCGCGAAATATCGGGACAAATATCGGTCGGGACGTGGGACAAACGCCTAAATATCAGGACAGTCCTGATTTTATTGGGACGTCTGGTCACCCTATTTGTAGTCAGTAAATTTCTTTTACTGTTTACCTTTACCAGTGAGTTTGCCTGAAGTGTGTGGCAAATGTGTTCAGGTTTGAAAAGGCTGGTGTATATCCACTTTCCATTGATGAAGTGGTGAACCAATTAATAAATCTGCACTGAGCAGTGCAAGATGGTATATTCCTGAGGTACAGTGCTGGGAGCTGGGGGGATTTGACTCTGTGTGATTCATGAGTGCCTCTGGGAGCATTAATGCAATATAGCTGGGTGTGGGTCTCCTTGCGATTGTGCTGAGTGATAACAGCTCCTGAATGGGTTTGCTGCTGGTCACTAGCAAGGCATTGTGAGGGACAACCCAGGCTGGAGAGAGTTAAGGGGGCACAGCGGTCCCAGAGTCCCAGGCTGCACCCTGGGGATCCCATCACAAATCATCTAGGACCTCTATTCCTTCCCTCCACAAGTGCAGGAGAGGAAATCAGGGCAAAACAATGAAAAGCCACAGACTATTTTGTAGTCACAAACATGCCCTTGCATAACTAAGCCTCTACATTTTTCTTTTCTTATCTTATGACCTATTGGATCTTCTGCTATCGGCCCCTTTGCCCCCTCACGACAGTCCTGTTTTAAAAGGTTCTTCTTTGAAAGGTTCTACTTGCCTGAGATAGATCCCTCATGATTAAAATGGGGAATGTGGCTGTAACTGGCTATATCTCTCAAATGAGTAGCAGCTATTAAATTACATCTTTTGAAGACAGCCTTTGAAGCAACCCCACACTTCCATTTCTCCCATCCCTCAACTACTGTTTTAGTCCCCAGTTCTGTACACACTGGTCCATGTTCTTAGCTCTAAGCACAGGAGTATTCACGTTGCCTTCCAGTGGGGCTACTCGCATGAGCAAAGTAATGCATGTGCATAAGTGTTCGCAGGATCAGGGGCGTAAAGGAGCTGGCTGGGGTAAAAATAATAGGCCATTTTATCCCCAGTTTAACTTCACTGACATTAGTGGAGTTACACCAGGAATGAATTTGACGCAGTACATTAAAAAACAACCCTTCTCATATCCCAATTTCCTTATCTATATTGATGGCATCATAAAAATTGGAAGCATTTAAAAAATCTAATTTACTTTTCCCCATGTATGCAGCTTGGACAACGAAGGTAAGCTACCAGGGCAATTTGCATCCCTCTGCACCAGCAGGATCTGCTTTGCCCCAGCAAGGAGTCCCCCAAGGGTTGTATGGCGTGATGTTGTAGCTGTGTCGGTTCCAGGATATTAGGAAGACAAGTTGGGTGAGAAACACCACGTGCCACCCTTGGGGGATAAAAGGTGGGTGAGGTAATGTCTTTAATTGGACCAACTTCTGTTAGTGAGAGAAGAGCTCCAGGTTATGAGAAAGAGCTCTGTGTACCTCAAAAGCTTGTCTCTCTCACCAACAGAAGTTGGTCCAATAAAAGACATTACCTCACCCACCTTGTCTTCCCCCAAGGGTGGCAGGTGGTGTTTCTCCTTAGAGCCATTGAGGGTATGCCAGGGGAGCTCTACAGGAGTCCAGAATCAATGAATTTCCCAGTGCCTCAGCCATTCCCATCCCCCGTCACCATCACCTATGTGTTGGGGCTGTGCTGCCTAATTGCTGGCCACCAGCAGGGCAGGACATGCAGGACTGCCACTTTCCACTCAAGTCTGACTTTGTGCTGCTCTGGGCCCCTGGGTTATTCTGGCATAACCTAGGACTGAATCTAGTTCGGTGTTTTCATTTTGTTTCTAGTCAGTTCTGCTTTCTGGTTGTCATGCACTAACACCACTTCATTGTGTATGGACTGTAAACACTCCAGATGAATGTTCACACTTAAGCAAAACAGGTTTTATGTAAACAATTGAAGAACAAAACATTTCTATCACTATTAGCCTTAGAAAAACATCTGTGTGTAGGTTTTTGTTTCTAAATCAAGCTTTAAGTTAGCATCTGAGCTACCTGACAGGAACCCTTAATGTTTCAGGAGGTGCTTTGCTACCATTCCCCCACACACACACTTTTCCCCTGTCTGTCCCGTTCTGTGCTGCCAAGGTGGTCTAATAGTGCAAGGGGCCCCGACTGCCAACCCACCAATTTAGTTCTGTGTCCCTGCTGCGATTGTAAATCCCCAGCCCTCAAATAGCTCCCAGTGCAGCCCTATGTGCTGTTTGCATGCATTCAGACTGGCAATAATATTTATAGTACCTACTCACTAGCGTGGAATAGATCTCTAAATATCAAAAGTTGTGGAGTTGAAAAAAGAAAACTCTAGCATCTTGGACTCATGACTGCTTTGACAAGATCTATCTATAGTTATAATTGTGAGTCACATCATTGTGAACTGACTCTATGGTTAGGCTGAGGTAATAGCCAAGACATGGGATGGAGATAGCATCATGGGATTAAGCTGTAAAATTCCACTACTCTCTAAATCAGGTTGGAAAGAATTAAGACACCAGAGATTTTTCAGTGGAAAATTATTGCAGAGCTTTGTGGGCAGCATAATGTACCTTTAGAGTACATAGAGAATAATAAAGGAGACTTATTAATAATCAGAGACCACTGTAGTGTTCCTGAGCAAAGTGTACATCTTTCTGCATAGCTCTGTGTGCAAAATGTCACGTCGAACCAACCCCATCAGCCACTACAAGCTAATGCAGGATTTTCTCGGCTGGTGCTGTGTTGCTTAGCAACACTTCTAAGCAGCATGCTACACATCACGCACAGAGTTGCCTACTGCGTTGTACTGGGGCCGATTTCAATGATTTTTTTTAACTGTTAAAATATTAATTTGCAGCTCACAAATAGAAACAGGACCAAGGCATTATGATCTGACGTCCATTCTTGAAGTGGGCATGCACAGCTCTTGTTGCCTTTAACGGAATCACAGGTAGCCCCGGGCTGAATTCAGCCCTATGTGTGTAGAACAGGGGTCAGCAACCTTTCAGAAGTGGTGTGCCGAGTTTTCATTTTTCACTCTGATTTAAGGTTTCATGTGCCAATCATACATTTTAACATTTTTAGAAGGTCCCTTTCTATAAGTCTATAATATATAACTAAACTATTGTTGTGTGTAAAGTAAATAAGGTTTTTAAAATGTTTAAGAAGCTTAATTTAAAATTAAATTAAAATGCAGAGCCCCCCGGACCGGTGGCCAGGACCCGGGCAGTGTGAGTGCCACTGAAAATCAGCTCGCGTGCCGCCTTCGGCACGCGTGCCATAGGTTGCCTACCCCTGGTGTAGAATGTGAGTGTAATTCATGAGATACAAGTACCTTTCGTGCTGAGGTGGAGCACACTTTGGTGATAATAAATAAAGAGGATGACATGAAAACGACTCTCAACGTGATGTCACTATGTGACATTAAATGTACAAACATTCAAATATATTTTAAAATAGCCCTTTTTTGCCCTAGATGCACAAATCCTTGTGCGAGAGGCACATGTTCTTATATACAATGGCAGAGAGGCACACACAGCATTTTGGTGTTTTGGGGATTCGTTTTCAGTAGCATCCCAGAAGGGAGCTGGTAATAAAATTCCATTTATTGTTGCTCAGATCAGTTCCTGCTTCTGATGAGTACGAATCAAGTGGAGGAGACTGCCTAAGAAACCCTATGCTGCTGGAGCCCCTCGTAATGAGATTGCATAACATCACAGTTCCATGGCCAAAAGAGGAAATCCAATCTGATTTCACCAGAAACTGAGGTCTTGGTGTGTAAAGAAAAGGACAACAACAAAGGGCCTATTTCTAAGGGGTGCAGAGAAATTGATGTCAGTGGAAATTTCAGGTGCTCAACAATCCTCAAGATCAGCTGCTACTTTGTCATAGGACTGTAAAGGGACATTTTCCTGGGAATTGTAAGGTGTGCAACAGGATCTTGAATAATATTGAAAACTCTGGATACAGAATACACTTCATTGGACAAATCGTTACTGAAGGTCTCTCCAGGTGGTAGAGGAAAGGCTGTCATAGAGAACTGATTAAGCTCAGCAGATCATTTCTGGAATTTGGGCCTTGAAATTTTCTTCTTCACATTAGAGGACTGATTTGTAACATGGGAAGGATAATGCTTAAGCCAAACAAGGAGGGAAGCAAGAGATGGGCTCCTTGAGACTCTATCATCAAAATACACAAGGATTTGTGAAATATACAGTTGCACATCAAGAATGCACTATGCACACAACACTCCAAAACTCTGCTTTTCATTTACACTTGCAGATGTGGCAGTACTAGTGTAGGATGACCAGATGTCCCGATTTTATAGGGACAGTTCCAATTTTTGGGTGTTTTTTTTATATGCTCCTATTACCCCCCATCCCGATTTTTCACACTTGCTGTCTGGTCACCCTATACTGGTAGAATAATCACTACAGTCTTTTTGTCCTGTCCTTATTTCTCTAGAGAGCAGTAGTTTAATTTTAGGTTAACCCACACCACATGCTGTATTGGTTTACGGTATGTAAATTTATGTGTGGTAACCCATAATAATCCACAGCTAATCATACTGCTCTAGGGCAGAGTGGCACATCTTTAAAGGCCTCTCACAGATTTCATTAGTACAGTAGAGAGGACCTTAGCAGCAAGTTAAATTTTGAAATCGCTCTCCAATGATTGGCCAAGCAAAACAAGGCCCGGTGCTCAACCAGACAACGTTTCTGTCTGTAACACAATAACGGTTCCTCAAAGAGAGATGGATTTCCTGAGGGTTGAGAATTGCCACAGGGAAAGTTCCCATCTCCTTACTATAAAACAGTGTTCTATATAGAGCATGAAAAAGTTTAGCTCTCCACAGAAAGTGACAGGGAATCTTGGTGACAGGCAGGGAACACAAGAAGACCAGCCTGGCCACTAATGAAAATAGAAAAAGACTTGCCCAAAGACTTTTTCTTTTAATTGATTTTCATTATAAACTAGCTTCTGCTTTCAATACCATTAATGTCTCTTTATCACTACCCTATTCACAGAGCTACTGAGCACTAACCCCACCTACTGCTGCCTGTGTTTGCCTGAGATGGCTCATTATTTTACAAATTAGAGAATGTGCTAACAACTGGAAATATTGGACCATTGTTCTGCTCATCACCTGGCTCAAGAGACAGGATTGTCTCACTGGGTTTTGTAGCTATACGGGAGGATAATTGGAGGAAGCCATTGCAGGTTCTGCTGATATTATTGTGACACTGGATTCCCTTGCCAGTTGCTTTTTTTTTTTTTAAGAGGAAATTTAATTGATAGTGGCCCATTTCTCCTCTTTTCCCTTTGATCGTCATATCCTCCCTTGTTCTTTTCCTTCCATCTTTGACAAGGAATAGATTTTTTTTTCTCTTTTTCATATCAAGACAGATAGCACAGTCACCCTCATTCTTTCCAAATGACACAAGGACAATGAAAGCTCGGAAAACAACTCCATAAAACAGACTTTTGCAAACAAATCATCTAAAGCCAACATAGGCAGTTTTCATTGCTTATTTGTACATTGCCCATAACTTTTTGTCAAGTCAAAAAAGACAGCATCTATATTTGAATACGTGTGCGCCTGCACACACCCGCAGAACTATGATAAAAGAACACTAAGGTTACAAAGTGAAGCCCTTAAAAGTTAGGAAATACCAGAATTAAGATTGCCTGGGCATCCTTAATTTGCCTGTCTTGTGTGTGCATTATGACAGTCTTTGATTACATGACCATATCTTATTTTGTCCACGGGACCCATGCCACATTGCGTGTGCAGGATGGATGCTGCTTGCTGAATGGATAGTTGTTAAATTTTTCTTTTTACCCTCAACATTCAATGTGTGCCCTCAGGCATTATTTATGGCACATCATCCAAATCTTGCTCTGAATACAGAGCTATTAATTTGCTCCTGGGCTTTTCTATGACACTAATCATCGTAGCACAAGTACTTCACAAACATCAATTAATTTATCTTTGCAATACCTCTGTAAAGTAAGATGTTATTATCCCCATTGTACAGATGTGGAGATACAAACAAATTAAATCCAAATTTAAGTCTCTACTAACTCTGGAAGGCACTGACTGTTAGTGGCCACCGGTGAAAAGCTGGATTTAAGTGACTTGCCCAGCACCACACAGGACTCTGTGGCAAGTAGCCCTTGCTCTGCCATAGAGTTCTCACATCCTGCTTTTCGCAGGTGGTCACCAATTGTGTATTCTCATTTCCAGGTGCCAGACTTGAGACATTTGGGGTCCCGTTTGCCAAAGTGCCGAGCACTCACAGCTCAACTGAGGTCATTGGGAGCTGCGCTTTGAACATATAAAGTGCTATAAAAATGGTAAGCTCCCCCTGCCTCTAAGGCCCCGGGGCGGTAGCAGTGCCTGGGGCGGTAGCAGCGGCCGAGCCTTTGGCCCTTTAAACTGCTGCCGGAGCCCCCGGCTGCCACTGCTACCCCAGTGGGGGAGGGGGAGGGCACTTACCAGTACAGGGCAGGCTGGGGCTGGCTCTGACCCCCCCCATCCCTGCCCCTTCCGCCCGAGGCCCCGCCCCTTCCAGGGGCCAGAGCTGGCCCCAACCCAGCCCCATACTGGTAAGTTCCTATTTCTACTTTCACCCCTGCTCCGCCTCCATCCTGCCCCCATTCCACCCCCGCCCCCAAGTCCCCACCCCGCCTCTTCCCTGTCTCCTCCCTTGAGCATGCTGTGTCCCTGCTTCTCCCCCTCCTGGAGCAGTGCCAAACAGCTGTTTGGCGGCAGGCGGAAGTGCTGGGAGGGAGGGGGAGGAGCAGGAACACGGGGTGCTCCAGGGAGGGGCAGGAAGGGGGCGGAGTCGTGGTGGGGCCGGGGCGGTAGATGCGGAGCACCAGCTAATTTTTCCCTGTGGGTGCTCCAGCCCCAGAGCACCCATGCAGTCGGCGCCTATGCATCCAATCTGCTTGAGCACTCTGTCTATTTCTGTTGCCTCAGCATCCTCTCTAAATCTCTCCTTGATCTTTTGCATTCTGGCTTCCAGTCACTCCGTTCCGCTGCATTTCTTTAAAACTAATATGACTGTCACTAAGAATTTACCAGGTCCAATGGCTTCTTTTTCACCTTCATCCTCCATGATCTATCACTCCTACTCAGACTTCCATGGTTCTGTGCTCAACAGGTTCTCCTTCCATCATCTCCTAGCATCTCCCTCCATGGCTACGCTCCCCATTCTGACTCTTTGTTGCTGTCCTCAGAACTTCATCCTTAGTCCCTTCTTCTCCCTTGCACCCTCACCCTGGGTGACCTTATCCTCTCTCGTGACTTCAGTTCCTGTCTTGACAGTGATGACTTCAAAATCTACCTCTCCTTTGGGACAGAGACTTCTCATTTCAGGTGTCTGTACAATGTGACCCACCCCTATAGGCTGTATAAATAATAAATAAAGAGAATATAGGAATTGTACATTCTGATTTGCACTGCTCCCCAATACAGTAACAAAAGGTGAATCATGGAAAAATCTATTAGCTCATCAGTCCCCGTCAGTTGTAAGATCATTCCCTATGGCAGGGGTTCTCAACCTTTTTCTTTCTGAGGCCCCCTCAATATGCTATAAAAACTACATGGCCCACCCGTGCCACAACAACTGCTTTTCTGCATTTGCAGTAGATTAAAAGCCAGGGCATGCTTTAGGCTAGCAAGTGGGGCAGTTGTCCAGGGCCTCACACCACAGGGGACCCTGCAAAGTTAAGTTGCTCCAGCTTTGGCTTCAGCCCCGGGTGGTGGGACTCGGGGCCCTGGGCTTCTGCCCCACATGGCAGGCCTTCAACTTTCCACCCTGGGCTCCAGCAAGTCTAATGCCAACCCCGCTTGGTGGACCCCCTGAAACCGGCTTGTGGTTGAGAATTGCTGCCCTACAGAATATTCTCAAGTGCTTTTTCCAGTCCAGTTCTAAATCACTCTCACTGGCCCCATTTGAAATTCACATTCAGATCTCCTTTCAGAGAGGTCTCTGCTGCTATGCATATTCTGGATGTTCACTTACCCTAAAGTGCCTGCCCTGATGGGAGGAAGAGGCTTGTAAAGGAAAATCTATGGGCAAAACTGAAAAATTGTCTGTAGAGGGCCCAGAATGCCTTTTGATTCAAAAAAGAAAGATCACAGTCCTATTCCTGCAAAGACTTATGCATGTGTTTAACATATGCCAGTAGTTACATGTTTAAAATTGAGCATGTGCTGCAAACTTTGCCGGATCTGGGGCTTGTAAGATATTTTTGCAAAGGTTGGTGTTTTGGGGAGTGATTTAGACCAAAATTCAGGAAAAGGGCCACTTGGAGTCCCTATTTCCCCAAAATATTCCTCCAAACTCCTTCACCCCCTTTCCTAGGGAGGCTTGAGAATAATGTGAATATCGACCAGACCCTTTATCTCTAGGACATTGAAAATCAACAGGGTCTTTAAGGAAGAACTTTATTTAAAGAAAAAGTAAAAGAATCACACCTGCAAAATCAGGCTGGAAGGTAACTTTACAGGGTAATAAAAAGATTTAAACACAGAGGATTCTCCTCTAGGCTCAACTTCAAAGTTACAAAAAACAGGAATAAAACTCTCTCTTAGCATATGGAAAATTCACAAGCTAAAACAAAAGATAATCTAACACATTTCCTTGCCTTTACTTACAATTTTCTGTAATTTTAGATGTATCATTTCAGGTATGCTTTACCTGCTTGGTCTCTCTCTCCGTCCAGAGAGGGAACAACCAGAGAGAGCTCCTGTTCTAGTCCAGATGCTCGCACTTGGGCCAGTTAGGAGGGTGGGGTAGCATCGGGGGAGGGAGGAGGAAGGAAGGAGGCTAAGAGGCCTGGTGAGCAGAGTCCTGATTTTTTGATGTACAAGTACCCTACCCCTGACACCATGACCTTGCATGTATGGTGCATACAAGGTCACACTGCATGGAAGGCACCATTTTGTTTCTATATAAGTGCCAGAGTGGTGTTCTGGTACGTTCCAGCCCCATTAAATCGCTGCTGGAGAAAGAGACCCAGAGAAATAAATTAAAAGGGGATCTTGGAGAGCAGGAGTGATCTAATAAATGAAATATTGTGTATGACCACAGAGTTAGCGTATGCTTGGGTGTGAATATAGTATGACCATAGTGCCAACACAACAACAAGATTTAAAAAGGAATGGTAAGTATTGTGGACTGGGGAAAAAAAGGAAGAAGATTCTATGAAGTGTGCCCCGAAATAGGAGATAATGCGCTACTCCAAAGTTATGAAAGGCTCAATGAAGTGCTCATATTTCAACTGTTAACTAGTCACTGTGGTTTGACTAATAATTTATGTTTATTGAATAGACACAAAGATGGGTTGTATCATGTGTAACGTTTAAGAGACAATTAATCACTTGATATGGGAATGCAGCAAGTGTTCTCAGGAAGGAGAGGCTCTTTATGAAGATTTTAGATGCTTGAAGATGACAGAATGTAATATGATGGGTTTAGCTAGAGTATTGGGAAAGTGGTTAATATTAAAAAAGTTCTGCTACGTTTTTTAAGGATATAGAGAGTGTAGTGGCATGAATGTCTGACGAATATAGTAGGTGGTGGTTATAGACTCAGGAGATGAGTCTGCTTTGCCATATAGCATAAGAAGAAGAAGACCCAGAGAGTTAGTGTCACAGACTGGCTCAGTCAGGAAGAGCAGGTGATGGGAGCTGCCAGAGAGAGAAGGTTCCTGGGAGAAGGCTGAAGGCACAAGATCTGGCTAGTGAGAGAGCCAGGGCCAGAGGGCTGAAGGCAAGAGGTGCAGCAGAGGGAGATGCCTGCTGGCTCTGAGCTCAAGAACCAGAACCAAGGGCCAGAGAGGGCTGAAAGAAGGGGGAGCAGCAGAGGGGCTTACTTGGCAAGGGTACTCCCAGTAGAGGTTGTGGCAGTTCCAGCTGGGGAGAGCGGGGTTTCACCCCAGAAGGAAGGACTGGGCTGGCTGTCCTGGCAGAGGAGGACTGACAAAGAGTCTGATGGCAAAAGACCTCAGGGTAGGCTGAGAATGAAACTGGGTTTTAAAGGCTACTTGCATGGAGGTGACTATGTTTTGGGACTTTTGGTTATGGACATTTGCACTATGCTTTGTTAGTGAACTATGATCGTCTAGAGGACAAGTTTCCATGGAGTTACTGGGGACTCAAAAGGGAAACTGAGGCAAGGGGCCCTTTGCAGGGCTGCCTTAAGGGGGCGCCTGGGAGGTGGTCACTCATTTACAAGCCCCCTTGAGTATTTGTCCCTTGCTACGCTAATACGGTTGACATAGAAATGGGTTCAAGCTGCAACATTTGGGGACATGCTGATCTGGGGGATGTTGATTTGGCCATTTGGAAAATTCCACTCCAGGTCTGGCTTTTGAACCCCCTAGGGGTATTCAGAGCTGCTGTTGTGATTCAGGCTTATCGCTGGTTTGCTGACAATGCACCGCCTTTATTTCACCAACAACAGGTACATTGTGTGAAGCACAACAGGAATGCCGAGAGATGGTTCAAACACACTAAATAGCTCATTTGCTGGGCAGTGGTTCTCTAGAGATGCCCTGTGTACACTAACTGAGGCTGCATCACTTGTAAAAGATGAAGACACATGCCTCTTTCATTAGGTTTTCCCACTTCTGGATTACAATAGCAATAACAGCCTTGGTGCAGGGATTTTGCTGGGGATTAATGTCTGGCTGGGATAATAGTTCTCAGCTATGCCTTGGTTCATGCGCTCCTCCCAGCAGGTGTTAATCCCTAGGAAATGCCTTGAACCTTAATTGTTACTGTTTCAGTGTAACCACTGTTATTCTGGGAGAAAAGTAAATGAACCTTTGGAGTTTCAAAATGTATGTGCCACTTTGAAATAGACTGAAATCAGCCAGTTCTAGCCTGATCAGCCTTTAACAAAGATTTGGGTGCTTCATTTTCCTCCTCCCCCGCCGCCATATGGTAGCAGTGTGTCTTTAATAAATATCAGGAGAAATTGGAAAATCACTTTTCATTCCTCCTCCAAGGTCCGCAAATCACAGTTGACTCAAGGTGTATCTGGTTCTTGCAATGATGATTGGCAGACCAGGTCCTAATGCTTGCCAAAGCTTTAGGCCTCAGCTGAGCACTGAAAATTCATTGGTGGAAACCAGTCTGTTCCACCTGTGTGTTAGGAGGCTTAAGATGGGTATTGAACTGATAACAATGTATTTAGTATGTGGACTTTATGAAATGCTTGTAAGTTGCTGCATGCATTCATCTCAGTTATAATATCTTTATCACATGCTATGAGGTAATATTTAAGTTTTTACTTAATGACTGTAAAAAATGTTTGCCCTGAAACTGTGAACCCAGTTAGAAGGGATCGTCTCCTAACCATCAAGAAGGCCTATTGAAACTAAATGGGCCATTGTGTGACATCAGGATACAAAGATGTAGTTAATTGTGCCTTCACACTCACGAAGAGGATACATGTAAAAGGCCTCCTCCCATTAGCTTGAATTCTGGAAGAAGGAAATAAGCAGAGATCCGCAGGATCAACCTGGGTTAGCCCTAAAAAACATTCAGAGAAAAACATTCAAGAAAGTCCATGGATAAAAATGGCAGTATTACATCTCTGTCACCTTTTAAAACCATAGACTGTGGGTACATCTACACTACAGCGGGGAGTCGATTTAAGATACGCAAATTCAGCTACGTGAATAGCGTAGCTGAATTCGACGTATTGCAGCCGACTTACTCCGTTGTGAGGACGGCGGCAAAATCGACTTCTGCCGCTTTTTGTCGGCGGCGCTTACTACCACCTCCGCTGGTGGAGTTAGAGCGCCGATTCAGGGATCGATTGTCGCGTCCCAACGGGACGCGATAAATCGATCCCCGAGAGGTCGATTTCTACCCGCCGATTCAGGCGGGTAGTATAGACCAGACCTGTGACTCATTTGTGTATATATGCTTGCCTGCTTTAACCTGTAAACAACTCTCTCATTTCTTTTTCCTAGATAATAAATCTTTAGTTAGTTTATTTCAGCAGTGTTTCCCAAACTTGAGACGCCGCTTGTTTAGGGAAAGTGCCTGGTGGGCCGAGCTGGTTTGTTTACCTGCTGCGTCCGCAGGTCTGGCCGATTGCGGCTCCCCGTGGCCGCGGTTCACCGCTCCAGGCCAATGGGGGCTGCGGGAAGCGGCGCGGGCTGAGGGATGTGCTGGCTGCCACTTCCCGCCATACCCATTGGCTTGGAGCAGCGAACCCCGGCCACGGGGAGCTGCGATCGGCCAGACCTGCGGACGCAGCAGGTAAACAAACCAGCCCGGCCCGCCAGGGGCTTTCCCTACACAAGCAGCGTCCCAAGTTTGGGAAACACTGTATTACAGGATTGGCTACCAGCGTTGTCTTTGGTGAGAGATCTCAGGTACAAATTGACCTGGGATAAGTGACTGGTCTCTTGGGCCTAGGAGCAAACTGAATATTTTATGATTTTTGGTGTATAGCAACCAGCTTTCACTAAATCCAGCTTGCCAGGGTGGCAGAATAGACTGGAATGCCCAAGGGGATGATCTGTGACTCCCATAGTGCTTCAGGAATTCACATTTGTTACTGGGTTGCTAGTATCTAATCTTAGAAAATACAACCAGTTTGGGGTGTCTGCCCATGGTCATGAGCCACTCCAGACAGAGTGACACCTGCCCTTTCTGAAAGCAGGTATAAGTATATGAGATTTAGCTATTAAATATTGACATTATGGGCAGTTTGTTTACCTTTATATTTTGAATTTAAAAATAATACCTAGCTCTTATATAGCACTATTCATCCATAGATCTCAAAGCACTTTACAAAGGATTTATCATTATCCCCATTTTACAGATAGGGAAAGCAAGGAGCACAGAGGCAAAATGATTTGTCCAAGGTCACCCAGCTAGCTAGTGGCAGAGCTGCGATTAAATCTGGCTCTAGACTTGCAGGCCAGTGCTCTATCCAGTAGGCTAAACTGTCTCATGTTTGTGAAAAAGAGGAAAACTACTTCCAAGGACCCCTGTATTATAAAATATCTCACAATATTCATGTGCATCCCAGAAATGCTCAGACTAAATGTTTGTACATCCCACCACATTAACACTAGTGTGAGTGTATAGATATTTCGGGGGAGGGGGTTAAGATGGCATGACCGCTTGCATCAGTGCAAACCAATGATGATTTTACAGAAGTCAATGGGAATCAGGCCCAGATTATATTTCAAGAGAACAGAAGACAATGTTTGTCAAGAAAGTTCATGGATAAAAATGGCAGTATATACACCTCTACCCCAATGTAACGCAACCCGATATAACACGAATTTGGATATAACACAGAAAGCAGTGCTCTGGGGGCAGGGCTGCTTTACCACGTTATATCCGGCAGTGGGGCTTGGGTGGAGATTTAAAGGGCCCAGGGCTCCCCGCAGCAGCCGGAGCCCGGGGCTCTTTAAATCACTGCTGGAACCCTGCCACTGCTACCCTGGGGCTCCGGCAGTGGGGCTCAGGCGGCGCTTTAAAGGGCTTGGAGCTCTGGCTGCTGCGGGGAGCCCCAGACCTTTAAATCACCGTCAGAGCCCTGCCACCTTTACCCTGCCGCTACCCCAATATAACGTGGTTTCACCTATAATGTGATAAGATTTTTTGGCTCCCGAGGACCGTGTTATATCGGGGTAGAGGTGTACTATCAAAATGGAAAAGAAAAGAAAAAACAAATGGCTGCTTTTAGTGCCAATGTTCTGTTCCTATCGTATGGTCTGAAGCCAATAACAAATCTTCCACTGAGTTCACTGGAAGAACGAGCGAGGCCAGTTTTTATTCTTCTTTTTACTAGTATGTTGATCAAAGTTTATTGGCAAGTAAATAAAATAGATCAGAGTCATCCCTGGTGTCACTGTATTTAAATCAATGGAGTGACACCAGTGGTAAATTTGGCCCCATTTTTCTTATCACAAAATCTTGCTGGGCATTGGTCTCTCTCTTTTTTTTTTAAACTGAACACTCCAGATTAAATAAGAATAATACAAACAAAACCCTGCATGGTTTGCTTGTTTTGGACTCAGTGCTACTAAAGATGTGTAGTTTATAAATATCCTGCCAATCAGTCTTTTTATTTGCACACTAGAAAAGTTCATGCACTGGTTTAACCATTTATAATCCCAACTGTTCAATTACATGAAGCTTCTTAGTTTAAGTTTTTAAAGTAATTTTTGTAGCAATTGTTTTTTTTTAGATGGAGTATTTGGGCCAGATTCTGTTCTCATGACAATGTCAGTCCAGAGTAACCTCGCTGAAGCCCATGGAGTTACAGTGGAGGTACATCATTGTGAGTGACAGCAGAATTTGACCCTCTGTTTCAATTAAAACATTCCAGTGTTATGTTACTTTAAGAGAAACCTGTTTAAAAATAAAAGTCTAAAAGTGAATGCATAGATTTAAACCATGTAGAAGAACAAACAGTAGACTTGCAAAAGTGAATCCACAAACAGTCAACATTTAGTAATTTAGGTCCAGTAAACACACAAGCTCACCTTCAATTACACTGGTCTACAATTTTTGAGACGTCGTCTGCTTCAGAGATAAAATGTGCTATTTATTATGTATTTTGATGTGCTGAATTCAAATATGACAATTAAAACAACTGATTGGCTACTGTTTCTAAGATATTTAAGTTTTTACATTTTATGTCTATGTATATTGTGTAGATAGTAGAGTTTTAATCATAAATTGTAAACCTAGGTCTTTTCATGTGTTTATGGTTGCTTTACATGATAATATTTCACCCGTCCTGTTTATGTAACACTAAAAATCAGGAAAAGGGTTATATAAATAAAATTTATTATGAAACAAAAGGCAAAAAACTATTATGTACATAGTTTAGACCTATTCAATGTCTACTCGGCGCTTCTTGGCTTGTCTCTTGTATTCATTAAATGGAGCATCTCTTGTCACTGTCTAGCAATAGTCTGCAAGCATTGATAGGCTCCATTTGCCCTGATAGCGTTTCTCCATTGTTGCAATGTCCTGGTGAAATCGCTCGCCGTGCTCGTCGCTCACTGCTCCGCAGTTCGGTGGAAAAAAATCTAGATGAGAGTGCAAAAAATGTATCTTTAGTGACATGTTGCAACCAAGGCTTTTGTATGCCTTGAGGAGGTTTTCCACCATGCAGAAGTAACAATTGCTGGTATGATCTGTTGGCTCTCTCCAAATCGTTGGCACTGCAAAAGGCATAGATTTCCTTTTCTTGTTCAACCACTGGCAAAGATTTGTTGCACAAGTGTTGCAGCATATGTTTGGGGCCCACCTCTTGTCCTGATCTCCATTTTTGCAGCCAAAATAAAGGTGATAGGCTTTCTTAACCATAGTGGTTATACTGCGCTTTTGTGATGCAAAAGTCACTTCACCACAAACATAGCAAAAGTTATCTGCACTGTTCACACAAGTGCATCTCCGCTCACTTTGGCTAAACAGAAATGTGTCCCTTTGCAAAATCAAACACTGACAAATAAAAGAGCACGACACTGTATGATTTCTAGAGCTGATCTAGGGCAATTTGTTCAGCAGAGTGATGTAAGCTTCGTTATGATTGCATCATCCATGACTTCTAGGAATAACATGATGCAATTCATATCATGTATGACGCAATACCAGCTTCAGATTGCATCATTCATTGTTTTGCCTAAAAAGCAAGTACTGTCCAAACCCAGTCATAGATTTATTCATAGATCCAATCAAAGATGTATTTTAGTCATTTCTGGTTTAAATTGAGATCCCGTCCCTTTATAACTCACTTATCCTCCGCCATTCCCAAGTCAAGGGTCGTATATACTGACCTAAGAGCATATCTTGACAACTAGAGCCAATCAACAATTTTAAGCATCATTTTCGTTCTCAGTGACCCAGAATTAGTAAAATTTGACTACATTTATTTCAGAAACATTTTGGCTGTAGAGCAGTGTTATGTGACTGTCCCATCAATCTCAATGGGACTACTCATGTGAGTAAAATTAAGCATGTGTGTGTTTGCAGGATCTGGCCTTTTGACACTCAGAGTGAAACACACCTTGTACAGAGGGCCAGCACCACGCTTATGCACTACCTAAAGTCCCTTTAAGCCAGGGGTGGGCAAACTTTTTGGGCCGAGGGCCACATCTGGGTGGGGAAATTGTATGCAGGGCTAGAGCAGGGGTTTGGGGTGCAGGAGGGAGTGTGGGGTGCACGAGGGGGTGCGGTGTGTAGAAAAGGGCTCAGGGCACGGGATTGGGGCAGAGGAGGGGTGTGGGGTATATGAGGGGGCTCAGGGAAGGGGGTTGGGGTGCGGAGTGCAGGAGGGGGCTCAGGGCAGGGGTGCAGGAGGGGTGCAGACTGTGGGAGGGGGCTCAGGGCAGGGGGTTGGGGTGCAGGAGGGGTGCAGGGTGCACAAGGGGGCTCAGGGCATGGAGTTGGGGTGCAGGAGAGGTGCGAGGTGCAGGCAGGGGGCTTATGGGAGGGAGTTGGGGGGCGGGGTACAGGAGGGGTTCAGGCTCTGGCCCGGCACCACTTACCTAAAGCAGCTCCAGGATGGCAGCAGCGCACACCGGGGCCAGGGCAGGCTCCCAGCATGCGTGCCCTGCCCCCATGCCGTGCCGCTCCAGGAAGTGCTGTGGCCCCTGGGGGTTGGGGGAGGGCTCCGCGTGCACTGCCCTTGCCACGCGTCCAGGTACCTCTCCCGAAGCTCCCATTGGCCGCGGTTTCCTGTTCCTGGAGGCAAGGGCAACGCATGGAGCCCTCTGCCCCCCCGCCCAGGGGCCGCAGGGATGTGGTGCCGGCCGCTTCTGAGAGTGGCGCGGGGCCCGTGGCGCCATGGGGGGCAATCCCGCGGGCCGGAATCAAAGCCCTGAGGGACCGGATCCGGCCCGCGGGCCGAAGTTTGCCCACCCCTGCTTTACGCCCTGTTATGAGGATTGAAGTGAGATTTAAGTAGCACATAGGCCCTGTATATGCTCCTGGCCATAGGCATGAACTTCGCCCATAGTCTTTTTTTAGACAAAACTCCCATTAACTTCATTGGGAATTTGCCTAAGTAAAAACTGAATAACAATTTCAGGATTTGACCCATGTAATGACCACATGATTTCCCCAGACACAGCAGTGGCTAGTCTGTGTTTGAAAAAATGGCATGCGAGGTAACCCTTTTCGGTGATTTTATCTAAGACTTTGCCCCTTGGCTGCCACTGCCATGAGAACCTTCACCTTATATCAATGTTGTGATATCAGATTTCAGCCTCATGATGTCTTCATTTGGAGATGTGGAGGATCAAAGTATAGGGCAGCAGCGTGGCATGTGCTTTTACAGTGGCTTTACAGGAGCTGTTTGATTATAGCAATTTGGGAGGTTATTAGGCCATGGTGGATTTTGATTATATTTTTAACCCCTCAGATGCCTTTAAGGGTTGAGCATCATAGAGCTATTTTAAAAAAATTCTACATTTATTAATGTTGCAAATCTCTACTCACCCAATTGATTGGAACAAAACATTTTTTAAGGGAGTAAAATACTTTCTCTTCCTTTCCTCCCCACTTCTCTGTACCCCATGTTATCATTAACATCCTGGTATGGGAGAGTGAGCAAGTTTTATGTCTGGGCAGGTACATTTTCATGGCGTGCGCTCTCTTTCTATGTACACACCCATACACATTATAGGCAGGGCTGGGAGTACTGCCAATTATAAAGCTTGCCTAATACATCTCATAAGGCCCCGTTTTCAATGGCTTATAACTTTGCCTCAGACTGAATTATTATTAATTATTAATAATTATTATTAAATACTTCTTCTGAGCGCAAGTCTAGGGAAAAATGTTTATCAGTATTTGAAAAGATTCTGGTGACCTTTTCTTTGGAAAAATCTAGTGTCTCCATACTTTTGGAGCAGGGATCTGAAATTTGGCTGGGGGGCGGCTGCGGGAGTGGCCTTTGTGTCAGGGATTTGCCTTTTGCTGTCCCTGTGGAAATCTGACTTAATTTGGCCAAGTGGTAAGTCTTTGGAAAAAACTGTAATTTGCACATGTTCAGTAGAGACTTGCTAGAGTTCAACAGCTAAAATCTCAGAAGAGTCTATCTCACTGAGCATGCTGGGCACTGGAACTGACAGCAGGGAGCCTGTCTCTCCTGTGCTCTCAGTGACCCCCTGCTGGCACACAGGCAGTGTGGAGGAGAAATGCAGAGGGGACAAGAGTCAGGCCTAGGGCATGGCAGGGGAGGGTTGGGAGAACACATTGTGATGATACGGAGCCTGGGGGTGGATCTGGGCTGGAGGGTGTCAGTGGAGTAGAGACTGGGACTGTCTGGGTCCGGAGTCTAGGCCTGGGTGCAGGGAGGGAAATGGAGGAAAGGCAGGGAGGCAGTGTGTGTGTGGTGGGAAACTGAGATTAGATGATGAACTGCAGGGAGACAGACTAGGAATGAGTGCGACGGGAGGAATGGGGGCTGGGGGAGAGGAGACAGATCTGATAAGGAGCCAGGGTAGGAAGGAAAAATGGACTGGCTGGACAAAGAGACTGGGACAAGGAGCAGGGGGAGTGGAGGACAGTGGATGATAAAACCAGGGGAGGGAGATTGGCACTGAGAGCCAGTAAAGATGGGGAAATTGGGTGGGGGGTGACTGGAGGCCAAGGAGGGAGAGACTGGGATAGGGACTGTGGAGGGGGGAGAGACTAGGACTTACTGAGCAAGGAACCTGGGACCAGAAGCCTGAGGAGTGGAGACTGGGGGTGACTAGGTGAGGAGATTGGGACTGAGATGAGGGACCAGTGGTAAGGTAGAGACCAGATTGGGACAGGCACTGGTTGGAAGAGATGGGGCAGAAGGGAGCAGACCTAGAAGGAATAGGCAGATGATTCTGTGTCCACTCAACACACTCCCTTCCAGAGCCTGGAATGGAACCCAAGATTCCAGGCTCTCACCATTCCTCTGCTGTCCACAAATGTCTGTGGTACCCACTGGCAAAATGTCCCATTCCCCTTCTAGTACAGTTCCACATAAGGGATAACAACCTACTACTGCTATTAGTTACTCCATTACTTTAAGCGGCAGAGGTCTGTGTGACGGACGTAAAGGTTTCAACTTTGCTGATGGACTACAGGTGCCCTGAGGTTTGGCTCAAGCCTCCTCCCTTGTGCTTGCTATTTGGAGTGGCTTCTGTCCACTTGGGGAGGGTCGTGGGTTCTATTTTGTGATGCCTGGTGCTTCCACTCGAGGCGATTCTCACTGTGCCCAGAACACAGGGGTGCTGTCCCTTGAAAACATTAATACTACCCCTGCTGGCAAAGAGTATAATACCTAGTGCTCAAGGGACAATAATATACATAAACAAAACCCCCAGGAAAGGAATAACACACCCAAAAATAAGTATAACAAAGGGGGACTTTATTGTGAGCAGGAAAATAGGAACTGGGAAAGGAAAGGGTTAGGGTTAGCTAATAAGTACTAAGCAAACTCACAACTCTTCCCAACCCTCCACTCCCTCCTTGGCACCTCCCCAGGCAGATGGTGTGCTGAGGCTGGGTTCGGAGACAAGTGCTGAAGCACTGTGAATGTTGGCTGGCTTAGACAAAAAGGGTCCCCTTACTGAGTCTTTGCCCCTAGGTGGGGCAGGGTCTTTTCCTGGCTCCCTGGTTTGGAGTCCTGTGGAGCTCTTGCCTGGATCTCTGCCACTCTAGCTGCTAGAACTGCCTAACCCATGCACTAGATCCACAGCAGTTCAAAGACTCCCTTTGTGGGGAGGGGGAGTTAAGCAGAGACTGTCTGACCTGTTCTGCTTCTCTCTCAGCTGGCAGCTCCCAAACTCAAATCTAGTTTCTTTGCCTCTGAGTCAGGCTGTCCTCTCCCAATGAAAAGAACAGGACTACTTGTGGCACCTTAGAGACTAACAAATTTATTAGAGCATAAGCTTTCGTGGACTACAGCCCACTGCTTCGGATGCATATAGAGTGAAACATATATTGAGGAGATATATATACACACATACAGAGAGCATGAACAGGTGGGAGTTGTCTTACCAACTCTGAGAGGCCAATTAAGTAAGAGAAAAAAACTTTTGAAGTGATAATCAAGCTAGCCCAGTACAGACAGTTTGATAAGAAGTGTGAGAATACTTACAAGGGACTGAGCAGCCCTTGCTGTGATTGGTCCAGCAAACTGCCTGGCCATATCACCCCATGCAGAAACCTCCCTATTGGCCTGAGCAGGAGTTTCTAGTCCATTTTGTTCCCACTCCTGACTTCAAGTATGCTGGGGAATGGTGTCAGAGGGATCTGGTAACCATTACAGTTCCTGTCCCTTGGGTAGGACCCCCGGGAGGCTCAGTCACTCAGTCTGGCACTCCAGGAGCTAGCAAACTCCCGGTGGGATGGTTACAGTCCATGTTGTACCACATGATGGAATCTGTGGGGGTATTTTCAGTTAGCTTCTTAAAAAATGTTTAGGAAATTACACACAAAAAACTATGTTAAAAGAACATTATTACAGTTGCAATCTTGAGCACATAAAAGTTAGAAAATGCCAGAATTAACATTTCCTGTACAGCCTTAATTTGGCCTCCTTGTGCGTATCCATTATGATATAGTCTATAATGAATCATAAGGTAAACAAAAGTTGTTGCTCAATGTACGATGTAATATAAGTTCTTGACAAATGTTCATGGATAACTGAATGAAGATCCATTGCATTTAACATCAATAAGCAGTTACTCATTTATAAATCCTAAAGTGTATCATATGATTACTTCATAAATGATAATCTGATTCAGTAATAACTAATCTTTGACAATTTATATTTTAGGTTTTTCTCATGTGATTGCCCTTTTCTCTGTTGCCTTTTACTTTTCTAAAATAAGGATTTCATCTTGCTGAAGATACTTCATCTATTATGGTACATGTACCACAGTGCCTCTTAGGGCATGACTACATTACAGTTGGTAGTGAGCATCCCAGCCCAGGTAGACAGACTTGCGCTAGTGGAGTTCGAGTTACTATGCTAAAAATAGACGCTTGGGCTGGACCTCAGGCCCTCAAGCCTAGGGGCTCAGGTAGGCTCAAGGACCCAGCTCCTCAAAGGTATTTAGGTGCCCAACTCCCACTGATTTCAACATGATCTGGGCCAAAGTGCAGTCAGGGCCAGCTCCAGGCACCAGCCCTCCAAGCATGTGCTTGGGGCAGCACCTGGAGGGGGGCGGCGCTCACCCGGGGAGAGCAGGGCCGCGGCCGGGCTCGCCGCCCTCCCCCGGTGCTCCGGCCGGTTGGGGAGAGCAGGGCCCTGGCCGGGCTCGCCACCCTCCTCCTGGTGCTCCAGCCGGCTGGGGAGAGCAGAGCCACAGCGGGCTCGCTGCCCTCCCCCGGCGCTCTGGCCGGCTGGGGAAAGCGGGGGCCACAGCCGGTCTCGCCGCCCTCCCCATGGTGCTCCGGTCGGTCGGGGAGAGCGGGCCCGTGGCCGGGCTTGTCGCCCTCCTGTGGGCGCTCCGGCTGGCCCGGGAGAGCGGGGCCACGGCCGGGCTCGGCGCCCTCCCCCCTGTCGCGCTCCCTGCCGGGGGGTGGGGGTGGGGCGGGAGGCTTTTTTGCCTGGGGCGGCAAAAAAGCCAGAGCCGGCCCTGGGTGCAGTATCCTGGATCTGGATCCAAAGTTTTAGGGGGTGGAGTTTGTGGGATCTGGAGTTTTGGTTTCACCCTTTCAGAAGACTGGATCCAAACAGACAATTGGGAGTTGGATCCAAATTTCCTCAAAGTTGGAGGTTCTGGATTTTTGGTTTGGGTCGCCCTCTGATTACGTTGTTTATCTACTACAACAACAAGGAATTTTTCCTCACAGGCAGGATGCTGGGGCTTTCTGGACCAGTTGCCTCATTTGAGGTGGTGGATCCTACGCTCCTGCTAGTGTCTTATCTCATACATATTGTGTGCACTGAAATGGGGTAGGCAATATAATTGTATCAAGAGGATGACTCGTCAGAGAGCTACGGTCTCCTAAACAGAGGTTTAAAATGCTCATCTACAAGCAAGGGAAATAGTTTTTGACATACTACTGTCTCTAAGTCTATTATGAATAAAGAAGAATGTTACACAATGAAATACATTGTAACAGGGTGGCTTGCCCCTTTGTGGATCGGAGGCCTAGGCCCAGCCAACCTTGATCACTGAAGAGACACACCTGAGCAAGATCATCTTGTTCCCCTATAAAGGGCAGCATAATGTTTGGAGGGGGAAAACAAAGCTCAGCTCTGGAGAGTGATAAAGGTTCCTGTAGGGAAGAACCTAAGCCCAGGGCACCTGCCCCAGGGAGGAAGAGCTGGAAGTGGCCTGATAAAAGTAGGGAAGGCCCTGAGGCACTAGGGGAATTGGAGGCTGTGCTCAGCTCAAGGTTGGAGGGAAAACTTGTGTTTATTTTTGAATTTTAAGTTAATAAACCAGCCCCTAGGTAAAGAGTGCTGTTGCTGGAATTGTAAAAGACTTTTTCTGAGTCCATTGAGGAATCAAGAGGGAAAACTGAAGTGAGGGGTCACATAAAGCCACCAGGGGAGGAAGCCACTTGTTCACATACATAATGGCTACTGTGTACTTCTTGGAGGACAACTTATTGGGAACATATTGGCAGCCTTTCTTCTATCAAGAGTGAGTTTTTCATCTCTCCCTTTGCACAGAATCCAAACATACCTCCCGTTTGCTCTTTTTGGCAATCGTTGTCAGTAGTTGTGAGGCTTTGGGTCACCGTATTTTGGTACAAACTCTTGCAGGCCACTCAGTTTTTGTTTAGTTCCAGATGCTCCAATACTGGCTTGTGTATTAAAAACGAAGCAAAAGCAAATGACTGTAATTGTGACTGCACACCAAAAAATGGAAAGATAAGGGCTTGCTTGCAGGGTGTGGTGTGTCCCCAGCTCCCATTAAGAATTGGAAACCTCCACAAGTTTAGGGTCCCTAGGCCCTGATCCTATCAACTGCTCAGAGCCCTGAATTCCCATTGAAATCAGTGGGAGTTGAGATGCTCAGCACCTCACATCCTTGCAGGGCTGAGCTCTAAAGGAGGGAGAGAGAGAGAAGAATTTCTGCATCTCAGTGTTATTGTTGTGTTGCACCTTCAGTGAAATATTGCTATGAATTTATGACTCACTTTTACATGAGGCACTGCCTTTACCACTGGCTTTCTAATTTCAAAGAGGAATGAATGAATGAGTGGATGAGAGTCGCACAGAATAACAAACATTCTACAAAAGTGATATAAAAGTGAAACTCTACAACTTGTGATTCTTAAAGTACCTTAAAGTACTACAGAAGTGAAGGGGTTAAAATAATGGGGGTATTTTACAATAGAATAAATATTAATTAATGCTAAATGACAATGAAATTCCTATGGAACTACATTTTACGTCACATGAAAACCAGGGCAATTCATCATGATTACCTATTCTGAAAGTAGGGGAAAAAATGTATACTAGGAAACTAGTTAAATATGACATTAATCATTATGACTTTAATCCCAGGTCAAAATTGTTTTCTTGCTCCGAATGTAGTGCCAGTTATTGTAATATTTAGAGTTAATAGAATTAATACACTGATTGAGGCAAGTGAAAAGTTTCCTAAAGAAACCATGCTGTTTAAACTAGAGTGAGTTACAAAGCAACAGAGCTGTGGAAATGCATTAGGAGAACATACTATTATACTTTACCTTCTTTGAGGCATAAATGCCAAATCACTGGAGCATCAAAAACATAAAATGGAATAGCTTGATGTTGCACGTTGATGGAGAATTTGATAGCACAGCATGCTGAGGTGGTTTTGTTCATCCTGCCAACATGGCTGAAGAGCACGCAATGCTGCTTTTGTATATAATGAGCGACTGAGGGAAGGCCAGATCTTTGCGAGATTGTGACATTTTGCAGAAAAGTCAAACCACTTTTGCTCAGGATTTGGGGCTGATTGCGCACATAGAATGTCTCTAGCAGAGCTGCTCCAAGTCTGACTGTAAGACTACATAGCAATATAGGCAGTACAGAGATTTCATAGATCCCGAACTTTGTCTCTGCACAAAGACTTTTGTGTCTAATAAGAGAGAGAGAGACATTTCACTTAAAGCCTAATCCTGCAGTCATTGAAAGCCCTATCATTGACTTCAATTGAAGCAGAATCAAGCCATTAATTTTCTCTCTTGAGTTCCTTATCTATAAATGGAATTAATAGAACTTTCCCACCTCATTGAGTTGTTGTGAGGAAGAATTCATGAATGTTTGAGAAATGCTCAGGTACTACAGTGAGTGGGTCCATAGAAAGGACTTTAAAAGAAACTCTTTTGTTCTCCTTAGCATTCCCAGGCCTGAGCTTCACCCTCCTCCTGCTCTCTGGTGACTTCTGGTTATCATGTCACCAGGCAGAGCACTGGAAGGGGGAGGCAAAGCAGTTAGAGTGCTGTTCTGCTATGAGGAAACAGAGGGCTGTGATCTGGCAATATGCCCAAAGCAGTTAGAGTGCTGTTTCTGCTATGAGGAAACAGAGGGCAATATGCCCTGCAGGCAAAAAGTGCTAATAGACAACACCAGCTCAGCTGGAGACCTGCTGTAGGGACTTCTCTCTCCTTCCCCCCATACCTCTGCTATCTCCACATCTGTTCACTGTACATCCAGCTCTGTTATCCCTCCCCTGCACTTCCAGTCTGTGGTCTATCTGCACCACCCTGATCCTTCCCCATTGGAAGGTCTGCTCCCAGACCTGTTCCCCTCTATATTTGATCCCTTGAAATGGTAGCTTAGAGCTGAGCCGTCCCCTCTCTTGTGGCTGGAGGCCATGCACACAGTTCAGTAGGGGAACTATCTCAGAGATGCAGGCAACTACCTAGTGTCCAGGAGGAAGTCTGTAGAGATGCCAACCTGCCTTCTGGACACACAGATGCAACCACTTGAGGGATGAATAGGATATGGCTGCAGGATGTGAGGATATGTTGTGATGGGGTGTCCACCCCACACAAGACTTGGAAGGGTTACGATGGCTAAGTGGACCAATTAACCGCCCAGGCTGCACTGGAGACAGGGAGCAGGGATTCAGTTAAAGAGGCTCAGCTGGGCACGAACAGGCGGGGCCTGTATAAAGCAAGGAATCTGGCAATAGAAGGAGGCTGCAGGGAGGTAGTCTGCAGTCACTCCCTGGGTGAAGGGAAGTATGTTGGGACTATAAAGGGTAGTTCACAGTTACTTCTGGGAGTAGGGAGTTGGAAGGCTGGCAAACCCGGAGAGTGGGGAAGCCAGGAAGGTAGGAAAAGGATCAGGGAGAAAGCAGCAAAGTAGGACAGTGCAGGTCTTGACTGCTGGCTGGAGGGCCCCTGAGCTGAAACCTGGAGTAGAGGATGGACCTGGGTTCCCCTACCAGCCACCGAGGACATGGCATAGAGCAGGCTAAGGACAATGGACTGCCTGGGATGATTTGTTCCTGAAAGACTTTGTTATCCCCCTGGAAGGGGGAACCATGGAATGACCTGGCGGGAGGGCAGTCACGAAGATGACGCTGCTTTTCCTGGAGTGAGAGGAGTTCACAGGATGAGAGACAGGAGAGACACCACCAGAGGAGGCTGCAATGCCTGGCCAGAGCTAATCCCCAGGATGGCCAGAAGGAGGTGCACTAGCGGTGAGTGGCTCCTGTGACATGTGTTCTGTTTGTTTCAATTTTTAGGCAGGAGAAGGCTGGAGAAGATTCTAAGCAGAAATTCTACATCGAGGCAGACAGACAGCAGCTTTAGAGATTATACTATTTTCCTTATTCTAATAAAGTTTCTTATTCAGTGTTAGGAAAAAGTGATTTTGATTCATATGACATCTGTCTGTGAGTCACATCACATGTCTGTCATGTGACTCATGCTCATGAATTTTTACTCCCAAACAGCCACCCACAAACTTTTTTTTTTAAAAATGTGATTGTATCTCTGCCCACGTGTGAATTTTTCAGGGAGTGCCATTCAAAATTCCAGGACCTAAGACCCTGAAGCATCCCAGCCCCAAAGCTCTCTTTAGTCCAAGAACTTTAAACCATGATTTGAGGACCTCAGTAACTCAGCCGGAGGTTATGGGTCTGTTACAGGAGTGGGTGGGTGAGGTTCTGTGGCCTGCAACGTGCATGAGGTCAGACTAGATGATTACGATGGTCCATTCTGACCTTGAAAAGTCTGAGTTTATGAGGTGTGATAATTAGGAAAAATCTCCCTGACAAATGGTTATCCCAGCTATTCTCTTTACAATTTGAAGGCGCTGGAGTCTGATCCAAAGTCTGTTGAAGTAAATGGGAGTCTTATCGTTGATTTCAATGGACTTTTGTCAAGCCCTAGACCAGCAACGACAAGGGCTAGAAACATACTTCAAAAACTGCCACCAACAAAAAAGGCTGTGATTATCAGTGACACTGAAAGTTTCCAGAAACTAAGAGGTGTCTGGAGGGCATCCATGTCTGCAGGCTTTGTAGTCCCCACAGACCAACCATGACTGCACAGGTAATGCATTGCTCAAGAAAAAGTTATCACTGCTTATTCAGTGTGTTAATCCAATAGATAAATAATTGTCACATTATAATGATACTAATATGGCTCCTAATTACCTTAGTATTTGAGCACCTCATAATCTTTCATGAATTTCTCTTCAGAACAACCCCGTACAATCAGGAAATGTTATAGTTTCCATTTCACAGCTGGAGAACTGAGGTACAGAGACAGTAAATGATTTGCTCAAGGTCACACAGGCAGTCTGTGGTAGAGGGAAGAAATGAACCCAAGTCTTCCCGGGCCCAGACTAGCGCTCTGACCACTGGTTAGGGGCTACTAAGCTCTGTTTTACTACTGGTAAAGAAATATTTTTTAGAAAAAGACCAAATGAGTGTAGAGACTTCTTGAGAGATGTGACAAAATTTCTGGAGCTAATTGTTACTGAGCAAAAGATGGGGCAAGATGTGGGGAGAAAGGAGGGAACAGGAAAAGGAGAATCTGAGCCATACTGAGTTTTTCCTGCTTCCATTTCTTTGCCAAAAAACAGGGACCCTAGCCTACTCCTAGTTATATAAATACATGATGGTTGAACAACCAAGTGGATTAAATATAGGGAGCAATAAAACCACATTGTGCTATTCTCCCCCTGCCTCCCTTGTGGCTCTCCCTGCCTGTCAGCTGTGGAAAACATTTTCTAAACTATGTGTCCCCATAATTAGCACAGTTGAAGAAAGATGGATTTTTTTTGAAGTATCTGATATGAAGATTCAAAGAACAATGCCCACTTTTATCTTCATCAGAAGAAGATTTAAAGTATTGTTTTCCCTGGAAAATGAGGACTACCACATTAATCCCAATGCCACTTTACAAACATGAAGGGCCAGATTGTGTTGGGATCTGGCCCCTTTATGCTACTCTGGTTATGTAAAGGGGCAAATAAACCCGGTAGAAATGGCCCTTGGAGAACACTCACCAGAGACAAGGGTTCCAGAGTGGCTAGAGCAGCTGTACGCCATCCCCCCCACTCACAGCCCCAGGCATCGGAGCTGTGCCAAGGGGAGTGGAGCGTGGCCAGAATCTGCTGCAATCAGCGATGCTCAGCTGACATAACACTCCCTAGGGACCTTTACAAGCCAGCACAGTGTAAAAGCAGCCTGGGGCCAGAATATGAGAGGCACAAAAGTGGCTTAAACCTTTGTTTCCCATTCCCCTGCTCCTGTGCTGAGCACAGGAATGTGGATGAAGGAGGCTATTAGCCAGGAACCAATTGGGAAGAGAGACATTTTAGACAGTGATGATTTTGATCTGTGCAACAATGTTATAATCACTCATTCCTGACACTGAGTCAAAAGACTAATGGTCTACATGATAGGCTATCAAGAAGAGGGTTTGTTTAACACAGTGAGGAATGCATAACGTCAGACCTGGGTGCTGGAAAGATTGGAACACATTCAAAAGATCTGTGTGAATGTTTTGAAAAACTCTGTACAGTATGATGGCAAAATCCTGAGGTTTTTAGTCCTGTCCTCCATTCCCCCCCCCCCCCGACTTTGGGCATCGATTGGGTGAAGTTTTGGGATTTGGATCCTAGATTGTCAGTATTTCTCATCTGATATTTTGTATGGAAAACAGCTTATGCTCAAGATATTTCTAGCTGTCAGAGTAAAGAAGGACCAAACACAAGCCATCATCCTAGGACCAGAAGAGGGACAGAGAACATTATATAGTGGGAACAGGGTACTCCTGATCCACTTTACAGTGTATTCCTGATCCTGCAAATTCCTACTCCTGTGGGTAGCTTTTACTTGAATTGACTAGTCCCACCGAAGTCAGTGGGCCAAATTCTGCTTTCAGTTAAGGGAGTGTAAATGTAGAAAAATTTCACTGAAGTCAATGGAGTTACAATGGTATGAATTCAGGTCAAACAAAGGGAAAAATTGGACCATTGACATCAGGAGAATTACTTGCATGTCTAACGACGTAGACACAAAACTGCTCCTGAGATTATCAGATGGGTGCAGTATAAGAATCTGAATGGAATGGAGCAGAATAAACCGAAGTGATTTGAGAGGCCAGAACTGTATCATAAGTATTTAAAATAAAGCTTTTAACATACTCACAAAGGGAAAGTGATGTGAAAGCCCGCCTAATGGCCTCTTTCTCAGTAGACCAGGTTGGAATAACCCTAGTTATTGGCCAAAAGGGTACCCAGAAGTCACCTACTACAGGAGAGGCCCAACAAAGTGTTTAATGCAAAGAAGTACCAAAAACACTATAAACCAGGGATCGGCAACCTTTCAGAAGTGGTGTGCTGAGTCTTTATTTATTTAAGGTTTCGCATGCCAGTAATACATTTTAATGTTTTTAGAAGGTCTCTTTCTATTAGTCTATAATATATAACTAAACTATTGTTGTATGTAAAGTAAATAAGGTTTTTAAAATGTTTAAGAAGCTTCATTTAAAATTAAATTAAAATGCAGAGCTCCCCAGTCCGGTGGCCAGGACCCGGTCAGTGTGAGTGCCACTGAAAATCAGCTTGTGTGCCGCCTTTGGCACGCATGCCATAGGTTGCCTACCCCTGCTATGAACAATGTTCAAAAACACAGGCAACTAACTTGCATAAGCTAACTTTGGCCCAGAGCCTCTGTAAGGTCTGAGGCCTTTTCCTACAGCCATCTTAGAAGAGCAGCAGCCCTGCGTGAAGAAGCAGAAAGTCACATCCTCACATTCCTTCTAAATTATATCAAAACAATGTCATATTGGATTGTTAAGAAGACACCCCTCCTGATAGTACCCACCATCCCCAGATAAGCAAGGAATCAAGATGTTTAAAGAAAACTTTGTTTGATGGCATTCTGTCTGGCAAGGAATCACTTATCAACAGCTGTGGGTGTGAAATCTCTACTTCTTTATTGTTTTGCTTGTATGGTTCCCCATTTCTCTATTGTTTATCTGTATGGTTTCTGTCTGTTGCATAATTAATTTTACAAGATTTAAATCAACTAAGATGGTATGATTGGGTAAAAAATTATTTCTCAATATGTTAGGATTGGTCAAATAATTGTTTTGTAATATTTTAGAAAAACGATTGGTTAAGGTATAGTTAAGCAGGACTCAAGTTTCACTGTATAAACTGAGGTCCAAGAAGGAGACCAGCTGGGAAGGAAAAAGAAGGGAAAAGGGAAAAGAAGACTAAGAAGAAGGGAAGACCTGAAAAAAGAATGTTTAGCATGTGTATTTTGCTTGGTAATTGTTAATAAATAGAGGATAAGGATGTTACTGTGTACGGCTCTTTCTCTGGTAAAAAGATCCTGCAAACCCGCAGAAGAGTACACCCTGAGCCCTAGGAAGTGGGTAACGGTGGATGCCCTGGAGTGTGCAGGTAACACCTCAGCTGGTGTAAATTGACTTCCACTGAACTCTGCGGATCTGGTCTAATGTGAGGACATAGACACATAAGCATCTTACATGTCAGTTACTGAAAACTTAGCTCTGTGTATCCATCCATTCATGGATAGATACTTGGGTCCTAAATGATTCCTGGCTTAACACCACTGCTTCCGTTGGACAATTCTATCCTAAACTCTTGAATTCTTGTCTTGACACTGAACATAGGACCACTTGATCACACAGCTAAGACAATCTTTTGAGGACAAGTGCAATCCAGGGCTAAGATTTCTCAATGGCAGCTACATAGATAACCTCTTTATTGAGTATGCTAATCTAAGACTTCACAATACAATGTTACCTTTTACTAGCATATAGACATCAAAGGAAAAGGGGGAAACAATATATGTCTGTTTCAAATTGGACCATTTGTATTATTGTTTCTGTGCTGTTAATGACAAGTTTATAAGAGCACTTTAACTTCAAATGCACTGTTTGCACATGACAAAAACAGATCCTTAACCCAAGCCTGCAGGAAGCTACTCTGAATGAATTATATGCACTCCCTTAAAAAAGAAAATAAAACCTCAAACAAAACCCCCCCAAACAACCCAGTGAAAGGTTTCAGTGGTCGCCATGTTAGTTTGTATCAGCAAAAAAACCGAGGAGTCCTTGTGGTACCTTAGAGACTAACACATTTATTTGGGCATAAGCTTTAATGGGCTAGAATATTCTAGCCCAAAAAAGCTTATGCCCAAATAAATGTGTTAGTCTCTAAGGTGCCACAAGGAACCCAGTGAAAGAATCCTTCAAAGTGTAAAGTACAAGAAAAATCACTATGAAGGTTTTAAGGGAAGACCTTTCAGACCTTTTTCAACCATAATTTAGGGCTGGTCTACACTAGAAGGGTGTTCTGCTTTCACTAGACGAGCATTGTTAACCCCTCTTGTGAAAACAATGAGGAGTCCTTGTGGCACCTCAGAGACTAACACATTTATTTGGGCATACGCTTTCGTGGGCTAAAACTAACTTCATCAGATGCATGGAGTGAAAAATACAGTAGGTAGGTATAAATATGCAGCACAAGAAAAGATGGGAGTTGCCTTACCAAGTCGGGGAGCAGTCCAAGGAAGCCAATTCAATCCGGGTGGATGTAGCCCATTCCCAACAGTTGACAAGAAGGTGTGAGTATCAACAGAGGAAAAATTACTTTTTGTAGAGACCCAGGCACTCCCCGTCTTTATTCAGGCCTAATTTGATGGTGTCAAGTTTGCAAATTAATTCCAGTTCTGCAGTTTCTCTTTGAAGTCTTCTTTCTGAAGTTTTTTTGTTGAAGAATGGCCACTTTTAAGTCTGTTATTGAGTGTCCAGTGAGATTGAAGTGTTCTACTGGTTTTTGAATATTACAATTCTTGATGTCTGATTTGTATACATTTATTCTTTTGTGTAGAGATTGTCTGGTCTGGCCAATGTACATGGCAGAGGGGCATTGCTGGCACATGATGGCATATATGACATTAGTAGACGTGCAGGTGAATGAGTCCCTGATGGTGTGGCCGATGTGGTTAGGTCCTATGATGGTGTCCCTTGAATAGATATGCAGACAGAGTTGGCAACTGGGTTTGTTGCAGGGATTCGTTCCTGGGTTAGTGTTTCTGTTGTGTGGTGTGTAGTTGCTGGTGAGTATTTGCTTCAGATTGAGGGGCTGTCTGTAAGCGAGGACTGGCCTGTCTCCCAAGGTCTGTGAGAGTAAGGGATCGTCCTCCAGGATAGGTTGTAGATCCTCGATGATGCGCTGGAGAGGTTTTAGTTGGGGGCTGTAAGTGATGGCTAGTGGCCTTCTGTTACTTTCTTTGTTGGGCCAGTCCTGTAGTAGGTGACTTCTGGGTACCCTTCTGGCCAATAACTAGGGTTATTCCAACCTGGTCTACTGAGAAAAGGGCCATTAGGCGGGCTTTCACATCACTTTCCCTTTGAAGAGAAAAAACACACCCCTGAGCCCAGCAAGTTTCAGCGCTGTAAATCACCAGTGTAGACAGTGCACCAGCACTGGGAGCTACCCCCCTCGTGGAGGTGGTTTTTTTAGAGCGCTGGGAGAGCTCTCTCCCAGTGCTGCGCCACGACTACACAAGCCACGTTAAAGCTCTGCCACAGCAGCACTTTAGCGTTGCCAGTGTAGACTAGCTCTAAGTCTCCTATGTCTGTTGGTATCCAAGAATCTATGTGCCTGAACTACATTAAATGCTGTTTCTAACTCAGTCACTGATACTTTAACTAATAGTGAAAGATAGAGTTTACCTTGATCTATGAACATGTGAAAACTACAAAATGCCTTGTCTTCACTAGGATTGTACCTTTTGTGTGTGAACTCAAGTTAAGAACACATTCCCCCCTCTCCCCTGCCCCCAGTGAAGTCAAGGCCTTAATGTTTGAACCACAACCTCAGAGAGCACTGAAGTTCAGAAAAAGGCAACTAAAATTATTAGGGGTTTGGAATGGGTCTCATATGAGGAGAGATTAAAGAGGCTAGGACTTTTCATCTTGGAAAAGAGGAGACTAAAGGGGGATATGATAGAGGTATATAAAATCATGAGTGGTGTGGAGAAAGTGAATAAGGAAAAGTTATTTACTTGTTCCCATAATATAAGAACTAGGGGCCACTAAATGAAATTAATGGGCAGCAGGTTTAAAACAACTAAAAGGAAGTTCTTCTTCACACAGCACACAGTCAACCTGTGGAACTCCTTGCCTGAGGAAGTTGTGAAGGCTAGGACTATAACAGGGTTTAAAAGAGAACTAGATAAATTCATGGAGGTGAAGTCCATTCATGGCTATTAGCCAGGGTGGGTAAGGAATAGTGTCCCTAGCCTCTGTTTGTCAGAGGGTGGAGATGGATGGCAGGAGAGAGATCACTTGATCATTACCTATTAGGTTCACTCCCTCTGGGGCACCTGGCATTGGCCACTGTCGATAGACAGGATACTGGGCTGGATGGACCTTTGGTCTGACCCAATATGGCCGTTCTTATGTTCTTATGAAACCGCCGTTGTGTGTTCACACTGTCAGCTGCCTGTGCAATAGCATGTTCACACTTGCGGCACTTGCAGCGGTATTTGGAGCGGTGCACTCTGGGCAGCTATCCCACAGAGCACCTCTTTCTCTTCTGCCGCTAAGACTTGTGGGAAGGCGGATGGGGTCGCGGGGCGTCCTGGGTCCTGTCCCAATGCCCCATGATGAATTGCTTCGCATTCCACAATCTCTGTGCTTCTGTCCGCACTTGGCACCATCTTTCAACGGTTTGTGTACTGCCACTTTGGGCCGCAGGAATGGATCGCGAACTGCTGACCAGTATACGGCTCGCTCTGACCAACACATCACAACTGGCAGTGGAGTTATTCCTTAAACTAAAAAGGCAAGAGGAGTATGACATTGATTTCACTACGTGTATTAGCTATGACACGAGATTGCTTGTGGCATTCATGGAGGAGCTGACCACAGTGGAATGCCGCTTTTGGGCTTGGGAAACAAGCACCAAGTGGTGGGATCACATTGTCATGCACGTCTGGGATGACGAGCAGTGGCTGCAAAACTTTCGGATGAGGAGAGCCACATTCATGGGACTGTGTGAAGAGCTCACCCCAGCCCTGCGGCGCAAGGACATGAGAATGAGAGCTGCCCTGTCGCTGGAGAAGCACGTGGCAATTGCACAGTGGAAGCTGGCTACTCCAGACTGCTACCGATCAGTCGCTAATCAGTTCGGAATGGGAAAGTCGACCGATGGACGTGTTGATGGAAGTGAACAGGGCCATTAATCGCATCCTGCTCCAAAAAACAGCGACGCTGGGCAACGTGCATTACATTGTGGATGGCTTTGCACAATTGGGCTTCCCTAACTGCGGAGGGGCGCTAGATGGCACACACATTCCCATTCTGGCACCAGACTACCTAGCCACCGAGTACATTAATCGCAAGGGGTATTTCTCAATGGTTCTCCAGGCGCTTGTGGATCACCGTGGGTGTTTCACAGACATTAATGCAGGCTGGTCTGGAAAGGTGCATGACGCACGCATCTTTCAGAACACTGGCCTTATTCAGGAAACTGCAAGAAGATACTTTCTTCCCGGGCCAGAAGAAAGGGGAAGTTCACTCTAGGGGAAGTTGAAATGCCCATTGTGATCCTGGGAGACCCTGCCTGCCCCTTAATGCCATGGCTTATAAAGCCATACACGGGGCAACTTGACAGCAGCAAGGAGCAGTTCAACAACAGGCTAAGCAAGTGCAGAATGACTGTTGAGTGTGCTTTTGGCCGTTTAAAAGCCCACTGCGGATGCCTCTATGGGAAACTGTACCTGGCTGATGACAATATTCCTATGCTTATAGCCGCAGGCTGTAGGCTCCATAATATTTGTGAAGGGAAGGGTCAAAGCTTCATTCAGGGCTGGACTGCAGAGGCTCAGTGCCTGGAGGCTGAGTTTGAACAGCCAGAGACCTGGACTAGTAGAGGGGTGCAGCGCGGGGCCATAAGGATCAGGGACGCCTTGAGGCAGAAATTTGAAGCTGAAAGCCATAATATTTGTTGCTATGCTCGGGAGTGCAGTTCTTGTAATGCTAGGAGGTGATTGGTGCACATGATGCAATAAAGGGGTTTAACATAATTGTATGTTACTTTGCAGTGCTCTTTTTTCCCAGTTAATAGAATAAAGATTGCTTTCAAATCAACACAATTCTTTAATAAAAGACAACAACCAGAGGAGAGAGTCAAACGAAAAAATACATCAGCAGGGAGTGGGATGGGGGAATGGAAGGTCCCAGGAGGAGGAGAGGTTCCAGGATGGCTAAAGATTTGTGTAGATCCAAGGATCATATCCAACCTTCTCCAGGTTACTGTTCTTCATCAGGGCCAAACTGCAGAGGGATGGGTGTTGAGTACAGTGGATTAGTGGGAGTCCACAATGCTGGACTGTGAGGAGGGAGGAGTGGAATGCTGCGGGCATTGACTGGAGCCAGGAGGTTGATAAGAGTGTGTTGGGGGTGTCTGTGGGGTGCGTGAGTTTTGCGAGAGTTTTGTGACAGCGGCTGCAAGGGAGGGCAGGCGCAGAACTGCTCAGTTTGAAGCGCTAGTATCACCTGGAGCATGTCTGCTTGGCACTCCATAACGTTTAAGAATTGCTCCATGGCTTCTTTCTGGTGTGCTGTATTCTCCTTTAGGTCCTCTTCTCGCTGTCCCGCCACTCCTTCAATTCCTGTTTCTCAGCAACGGAGTGCATCATGACCCCACGCAGAAAGTCCTCCTTAGTTCTTCTTAGATGTTTTCTAATTCTGCGCAGCCGTTCTGCCGCTGATAACAAAGAGGGAGGCTGAGCTCTGAAGGCCATCTCTGTGACGTTTAAATGCAACATTCTACAGAAGCAGTATTGTTTGCAATACAGATAACACTGATTCAGTGCTTTAAAACACAGTCAGTACTCTCACACCTGTCACTAACTGGCTGACTCCAGGCAAACACACATGAGCCACAAGACCTCCAAAATGGTGAGTAGCTGCAAGGGAAGGGTAAAGCACTCTTCCCGGACCCTGCTGTCAACTGGGCATGTGGCTCTTGGGGAGAGACAGCACTGTAGGGGGGCCTGATAATCATTCCTGTCCCCACACTTTCCACAGTAGGTGATCATAATGGAAGATATCACTGCTGAGGGTGAGCAGGGAATCAAGGGAGGGTCTTCTCCAAGCCTGCTGCTTCCGCTCTGGCCCCTGTGCGGCTCGCCTGTGTGCAGCAATAGTTGTTCCCCTCACCCCCACCGCTGCGTGACAGCACAGTGGCGCGGGAAAGTTACCGTTAATGGGGCAAGAAACAAAGCAGCTCTGCCGAAGAACCTGAGGCAGTGGATTGTCCAGTATCTCCATGAGAGTTTCCTGGAGATCTCTGAGGGAGATTCCCGTGAAGTGAGGGATCAATCAACAACCTGTTCCGCCGCTCAGACTAGGCATACGGTGGGAGACAAGCCTGATTTCTGCAACCCTCCTGCCCCCAACAACTCGCTTCAGCAATTCCCCAAATCAGATCCACTTACCAGGGGCCTCCTCTCCTGTTTGCGCTTCACCAAGATCCAGCTGTGTGACTGGCTAGGCTCCTCTGAGGTAGAAAAGAGCTCCTGGCTGCATGCATCTCTGGCCTCTGAGTCATCCTCTGCCTGTGGGTCTCCCTCCCCCTCCACATCCTTGTCCAAGATTTCTTCCTCCTGGCTCGGTCCACTCTCGACTGGCACGCGAGCCAGCGAAGTATCCACAGGGGCCTTCACAGTGGAGGTGGGATCGCCACCGAGTATCGCGTCCAGCTCTTTGTAGAACCTGCAGCTTGTGGGCGCAGCACCGGAGTGGTGGTTTCCCTCCCACGCCTTGTGGTAGGCGTTCCGCAGCTCCTTCACTTTTACCCTACACTACAGTGTGTCCTGGTCATAACCCCTTTCTATCATGCATCGTGAAATCTGTCCATAGGTATCATAATTCCTATGGATGGAGAGCAGCTGGGACTGGACAGCCTCCCCGCCTGCAAATACTAATGAGGTCCAGCAGCTCGGCATTGCTCCAAGCGGGGGATCGCCTGGTGCATGGAGCAGGCATGGCCACCTGGAAAGATGCGCTGAGACCACTGCATGCATCACCGAGCAGACAGGAAGGGGACTTTCAAATTTCCAAAGGAAAGTACAGGGTGGGGATGACGGTTGGGCACCTGAGGGCAGGTCAGTAGAGTTCAAACCGATGACCAGAGAGGTGAGAACAGGCATTGTGGGACACC
This sequence comes from Trachemys scripta elegans, assembly GCF_013100865.1. Lineage (NCBI taxonomy): Eukaryota > Metazoa > Chordata > Testudines > Emydidae > Trachemys > Trachemys scripta. The sequence goes on from NC_048298.1 coordinate 186,072,387, forward strand.
TCCCGGAGGCCAATCGCAGCGCTGTAATCACCACAGTGTCTACACTGGCACCACAGCGCTGTAGCCCTGGTGCAGAAAGCTCTACGCCTCTCGTCAGGGTGTTTTTTTTAAAGCGCTACAACTGCGCAGTTTCTACATGCTAAGTGGCTTGGCAGTGTGTACACCTTGGGAGTTACAGCGCAGAAAGCTGCTTTACTGCGCAGAAACTTGCCAGTGTAGACAGTGCCTTAGGCTTCAGTTCTTAAGTGGTAGCTAACCCTTTCCTTCATCCCCCATCAGAGATATTAGAACACAAACTTTAACAGAACATTCTTGATAGGGAGAAGTTTGACAACTTTGTCACCTGTAATTTCTGGTAAATATCTCAAGTCTTTTAAATTAACACATTTTAATGCCTGTCTTTATCAGATCATGTTAAGGGATGTTTAAATCTGGGGAACTATTTTTTCTGGCGCTATGGTTGTATGGGCTGCATGGATGCTCGTGCACACAGTCACATTTTCACTTGTACACCTTAAAAAAAGAAAAGGAAAGAAAAAGCCTGGAACATCTCCCAGCTAATAAAAACAAAAGATAAAAAATAGAAAAATAAGAAACTTTAAAATTATAAGAGGTTTGCAAACTCTCCAACTCTCAGGCTTCTGGAGTCTCGTACAGGAGGAGCTGAAACTGCAGACAAGGAGCAAGATGGTGACATTCTGTTGACACAACACTTTTTGCTAGTGGGCCTTCTTCAGAGATTGGCTGGTCATAGGTTGAAGTGACCTGTATTTTCATAAGTCTAGAACATCATGCTAGCCTGAGATGGCCTGTAGACCCAAAATGCAAGGTTTCTAGGCCTTCCCCTTGATTTTTATGGTTTACAGATTGTATCGCTTTACTTTGCAGTACCTTCCTTAGAGCCATGCAACTTGGTCCAATCAAATTTTAATTAGGTTATTGTTAGCTAATGTCCACTTGGAAAGGTACTGATTAAGTCAGCAATTTGAAACATATGTGGTATTTCCCACACCGCAAAGACTATTGGTTGACCTACCAAAATATCAAAATTCCAGAAACATAAGACCATTTTTGGTCTTATATGGGTCAAATGTCATAAGATGACATATATATATAGTATAAATAAAATTCAATATAAGATGAGAAAAATCCTAGCACAACAAAGCTAGTTGTGCAACATTCATTCATAAGCAAGATAAAAATAAATTTAAACATGATAAATTCGATCATTCCCACTTTCTCCTCTGCTAACCTAAAATGGACAAATCCTCTTATTCTTCTTGCAAACAAGACAATTACAGTAACGTTCCTTTTTTGGAACTGGCGTATAGGTCAAACAGCTTATTTCCTGAAATCTGAATTTTGATAGAAAAATTACTTTACAGGTCGCCAAGGTGAAATCCATTTAAAATTAAAAAAAAATTGTAAATAAGGTATTTGCCATTCATGAGGAGACTAGGCTGCAAGGGTATAACCTTCTCTGATTCTTCAGGACAGATGAAAGCATGAGAATACATTCCTTTTGTCAGTGAGGCAGCACTTGTGGCATATTTTGGGGTGTTCTTTTGAACCACTATTCAAAGAAGGTCTCTGCAACCCTCAAAATAGTGTCCTATTAGGGAAAAATGGTGTGTAAGCGTTCTTAGCCACAAACTACCAAGACTGGAAGGTTATAAAAGCTATGGGGGAAAAAAATCAGGAAAAAAGTGGTCCAGGGTATGATGGGCAGCATTTGCAGGTGGCATTGCCTAGTGGTTAGGGGGTTGGGCCTCTGGCCACAACATCTCTACTCTTTCCTCTGGGCCACTTTCACCCCATGTTAGTCTGTCTTTTATTGGGGGTTAACTTGAGCCTCCAGTCAGGTTACCACTCAGTTCTAACTCCCTCCGGTGGTGTGATGGGGTTTCTAGAGAGATATGGGGTTTGGTTATTGAGCCCCCCACGGTTGTCCAATCTCAACTGGGGTTTGCAAAAGGTATTAATCCTTTCCTTTTTTTCCTCCAGGAGGAGTCTAGAAGGTGAGTGTTTTTGGGACTTTCTTAATGAGACGGCAGATTGGTAGGGGAGCGCAGGCCCTTCCACTCCACCAGGGCCCAGTCCTGGGTCCTGTAAAGGTTACCAAATATCCAGCATTCAGGAGTGCCTTGAGGCTGCCTCCCTGGACCACTTCCTACCACTCTTTCTTGTCAAAGTCTTGGAGTCTGTTGTGCTGTCGTAAGAAAAAAATTACAAACTGCACCTTCAGCCTGCACAGGTGGGCCGCTTCCTCTACCAGAAAAGGTTTCTGCAGCATCTCTCTTCAGAGCTTGCAGGGCAGGTCCTTCTACCTACCTTGTCATCCCCTTCTGAGCTGTCTGGCTCCCTTTTAAGCTCCACCTCCAGCTTGAGTAGGCTCTGCAGGTGCAGCTGGATCGGGTTGCTTGGGCCCACAGTTGCTCCTTAACTCCTCCAGCGCTCGTGTGAGGTTTATACATCCCATCAGACAGAGTATGGTATTGAATCCAATCACTTATGGAGTTTTTCAAGGATATGAGAGAGAAAAAAGCATCTCAATAAAGGTACTAAACACTGGATATAAAGCTGATGACACTGAGAACTCCAGTGCTGGTTCTGGTGCCATGTTCACAGTTATAGTGAAAAATCCAAAAAGCTTTTGTTAGAGGACAAATTTTGAAAAAAGACTAAAATAAAGCATCTTTGATACCTCAGAGTTCTTGGGAATCTTGACAATGAAAAATCTTGAAGCTCTTTTCTTTTGCTAAATGGACTGGAGATTTGCTTGGATTAGGACCTTTACAAATACCTAGAGTGTTTGTAGTTCTTCTGCTAAATGTTTGCCTCTTTCTAAACATACTATTTTTGCTTGCTTCATGTTCTTATGATGACATGAAACTTAAGAAATAAGGAATTCCGTCCTTAACACAGCAAAAAGAATTTAAAACCTGGGGCCAAAATCTGCCCTCAGATACACTGGTGTAAATCCATGGTAATGGGATTTGATTTGAGTGTTGTTACTCCGGTCTTACGGGGTATAATGGAGCAAAATCAGGCCAGCTGAGAGGGGAACAGGGTCCTGGTGGTTGGATGGAAAGTTCGGTTGCTTGATATTAATTTGTGGTAGAATATTTATTCCTTTTAAAGCACGACCCTGTGTGGTGAGCAGTGCAGAGCTGCTCCATCCCCGAGGGGAACCATGATGCTTCCCAGGGCTATTGGGAAGGGCAGCTACTGCACCCTCTTTACAAGAGGACAGATCTGCTGGCTAGAGCAGAGGTGAAGGGGGAGGCATGGCACTGCTTCCTCTTAGAAAGATTACTAAATGCAGGCATTAATCCCGAGCAGCCCTTGTGCTCAGGTGTATGCACATGTTGCAGCTGTGGCAAGGCAGAGAAAGTGAATGCTTCCTTGTGTCCCCATTCCTGGGGTCAGCAACACCTACACAGCTCTTCCCATCTTTGTGCACCTGTGCAGAGGCTGGTGCCAACATGACCTCACTCTTTACTTGCATTTGCTGAAGGGGTTGGGTTGACCTAGATTCCTAGATGTGTAGCATTGTAGAAAAAATCCTGACTGGGCTGTATCAGTGTAGGGAGGATATTATATAACCTACTGACCACTGTTTTGGCCAGTGTTTTTGTATTCAAATTAACAATCTAAAGGTGACAAGATCAGCTTTATAATAATAATGAATAAGAATTCATTTACATTGCAGTAGGTCTTAAGGACCCTATTAGTGAGCAGGACCTGGCTGTGCTAAAACAAATAACATAAAGAAGTCTGTGTCCCAGAAAGGTCACAGTCTAGGACTCACAGCAAATGAATAAACAGAGGGTCGCCAACCCTCCCGGATTGGCCGGGAGTCTCAGACTCAGTCTCCTGGTTGCTATTGAAAGCAATCCGGGAGATTTTAATAGGCCAAAAGTCCGGCTGGCGGCGCAGCAGGGATAAGGCAGGCTCCCTACCTGCCCTGGCTCCGCATGGCTCCCGGAAGCAGCCGGCATGTCCCTACAGCCCCAGGGCACAGGGACAATAGGGAGGCTCTGCACCCCGCCCCTGCCCTGAGCACCAGTTTCGTAGCATCCATTGGCCGGGAACCGCGGCCAATGGGAGCTGCGGGAGTGGTGCCTGCAGGTAGGGGCAGCACGCAGACCCACCTGGCTGCCCCTGAGCCTAGGAGCTGCAGAGACATGCCAGTCGCTTCTGGGAGCCACCTGAGGTAAACACTGCTTGGCCAGAGCCTGCATCCTGCACCCCTTCCCACACCCCAACCCCCAGTCCCAGCCCTGAGCCCCCTCCCGCAACCAAACTCCCTCCTGCAGCCCCCTCCTACATTCCAAACCCCTTGGCCCAAGCCCAGAGCCCACACCCCATCCTGCACCCCAACTACATACCGCAGCCTGGTGAAAATGAGTGAGGGTGGGAGAGTGAGAGGGGAGGGGGAGGGCCTCAGGAAGGGGCGGGGCAGGAGGAAGGGAAGGGTGTTTGGGTTTGTGCAATTAGACAGTTGGCAACCCTACAGAAAAGCAAAGGGGAAGGAGGACAAAGTAGTCTCAGAGATATGTGTGACTGTATAAATTAGTAGTCAGAGTGGTCTCAGTAGTCACAGGTGATCTTGGCCGGTGTGGTTGTGGATCCCAGTTTGACATCGTGTGAAGTGACCCAGATCCTCCTTTCCTTCTGTGCATGAGGCAGGTGGGATTGTGCTAATTCTGTGGTGAAAGATCTGTTACCAAATGAATTATTGACAGTCTCAATGAATGTTTTAAAATAAATCAATGGTGTAGTTGCTGGACCTGTTGTTTTCCCCTCTCCAAAGTATTTTAGCAGTAACAGCATCACAGATTTGAATGAATCCATTCTTTCTCTTTAGGGCATGTGTGTTTGTTATGTTTGGTTTTAGATACAGCACAATGTTATTGTGCATATTCTCAGGATTATCTTTATTGCATCGAGGAGCAATAAAGGTCACCATCAGATTGTTCAAATTCATTATTGTCTCTTCAGTTTTACTTAGTCTTCTGCCAGCTGATTTTTTGATATTTGTGGTTACTGATAGAAGTTTTAGTTTTGAGAGTTGCCAGTAGCTTGCGGATTTTATTGGTATTCTCATAAAATCTTTTAAAAGCATTTTGATTGTTTTTAATTATGAAGTTCATAAAACAATTATAACACACAGAACCACACTGTACATCAAAACAGGAGATGATGAAATTCCACCAAGAAGGGGTGAATACTCAATATATAAAATGTAGAGAACCAACACCAATATCATATCATATTGCCTTTATATAAATCCATGGTGCGCTCACATCTTGAATATTGCATGTAGATGTGGTCGCCTCATCTCAAAAAAGATATATTGGAATTGGAAAAGGTTCAGAAAACGGCAACAAAAATTATTAGGGGTATGGAACGGCTTCCATTGGAGGACAGATTAATAAGACCGGGACTTTTCAGCTTGGAAAAGAGATGACTAAGGGGGGATATGACAGAGGGCTATAAAAACATGACTGGTGTAGAGAAAGTAAATAAGGAAGTGTTATTTACTCCTTCGCATAACACAAGAACTAGAGGTCACCAAATGAAATTAATAGGCCATAGATTTAAAACAAACAAAAGGAAGTATTTCTTTACACAACGCACAGTCAATCTGTGGAACACTTTGTCAGAGGATGTTGTAAAGGCCAAGATTATTACAGGGTTCAAAAAAGAACTAGATAAGTTCATAGAGGATAGGTCCATCAATGGCTATTAGCCAGGATGGGTAGGGATGATGTCCCTAGCCTCTGTTTGCCAGAAGCTAGGAATGGGCGACAGAGGATGGATCACTTGATGATTATCTGTTTTATTAATTCCCTCTGGAGCACCTGGCATTGGCCACTCTTGGAAGACAGGATACTGGGCTAGATGGGCCTTTGGTCTAACCCAGTATGGCTGTTCTTATGTTCTTAACACTCAAAACTTCTTATAAGCACAGATAAGCTCATATTATTTACTACTTATATTACAATAGCACCTAATAGCCTCAATCAGGGCTCAGAGCTCCATTGTGCTAGGCACTGAACTTACATATAATAACAAGACAGTTTCTGACCCAAGAAGCTCACAACTTACAGATATGACAAGAAAATAAGTAGAGAAGACAAATAAATGCGGGGGGTGGGAGGAGGGAGGACAAGGTGACCAGTGAGACAATCCTGACTAGCCTTAAGAAATAGAATTGTCAGCGTGCCCACTGTCTCACAATGGTCAAGCATTTTGTTGGCATAAAGAATAGTACAGTCTTCTATTCTTCCACAGAAGGCTCTTTCAACATAGTCTTTAGTCTTTTTCAAAGCAGAACAGTATATGCAGATTGGTACTGAAAACAAAAAAGAAGAAAGAAAAGAAAGAACCAGAAGGTTTATATCAGGGGAGAAAGGGAGCAGGGAAACCACTTCGTGATCTAACAAAAAAATATGTTAAATGACTGAACAGTCTGGGGAAATGATAATGTTATTACCTTTTGTTATTTTAACAGTAGTTGTTTAAATAAGAAAAAAATAGAGGGCAGATGGCAGCTTTCATATTAAAAAGGATACCATGGAAAAACAATGTGATCACCTTGGACAGATCTCACACCCAACACTATACTTGTCGAAACATGGTCTGAATGAAATGTGAGTCTGCATGCTATGCAACATTATAATTTTTTTCTTGATTTAAAAAAATATATGGTTCAAGTTCACCAATAGCTTCTCTTACAGAACCAAAGCCTTCCCAAAGAGGGAAGGAAAAGGAAATGTGGCTGGACTATCCTGTTCTACAGAAATCCTACTGAATTCCTCAGGATGGGGAGGGATAATGTGCTCTAGTCTAGAACACACTTAACATTGAATGGACAGCTAGCTCTCGATGCTGATCAAGGCATATATGCTAATTGACTGGGACTTGCCATACCCCCCAATCCACACACCACACCACAGCCTGTGGTAATTTGGTCCATAAGTCAGCATGTTAGCCAATCCTCTGTGCTAGAACTTTCTTGAGTGCTATAGAGAAATCCTGCTGAGTTGCATAACCAGGGAGAAGAGGCTCTTCTGAACAGCACAGAGTAGGATTTAGCCGGGAGATAAACTAACTTGGGTTTAAATAGCCTGATTTTTCAGAGTTGCTGAGCACCCACAGCTCTTGCTGACATGAAGGGAAATTATGGCGGCTCAGTCCTTCTTAAGGCCACTAAGTTCTAGTCTGTCTGTAGTGATGCCAAAATAGGGAGGAGAGTGAGGTACTGCACACAGGGCCGGCTCTAACTTTTTTGCCACCCCAGGCAAAAAAAAAGAGTGCCGCCTCGCCGTAAGACCCTCCCCGAGCACCGTGCCACCGAAACCACCGCCCCATCCCAAGCGCCGTGCCGCGCTGCCAAAACCCCCGCCCCACCCCAAGTGCCGCGCCAGGCTGCCCAAACCGCTCCCCCCCGAGCGTCAGGCTGGGCCGCCCAAACCCCCTCTGAGTGCTGTGCCGTGCCGTGCCACCCAAACCCCCGCCCCCTCCCCAAGCGCCGTGCCACGCCATGCCACGCCGCCCAAACCCCAAGTGCTGGGCCGGGCTGCCCAAACCCCCACCCTCCCCAGCGCCGGCCTGCCCCGCCCAAATCCCTGCCCCCCCTAAGCGCTGTGCCGCCCAAACCCTGAGCACCGTGCCGCGCCAACCCCCGCCCCCCCACAGTGCCATGCCGCCGAAGCCCCTGTCCCCCCGAGCACCGCGCCAGCCCCCACCCCCTCCAGAGCCGCGCTGCTGAAACAAAAACAAACAAAAAACCTCGAGTGCCGCCCCACTGAACCAAAAAAACAAAAAACCCCGAGAATCCCCCGCTACCCCAAGATTGACCGCCCCTTCCAAGGGGCCGCCCCAAGCCTGTGCTTGGTCGGCTGGTGCCTGGAGCTGGCCTGGCTATGAAAGACATGCGTACAGTTCCTAGCTCTGCCATCGACGTCTTGTGTGATGTTGGGCAAGTGATTTAAGCTCGCTGTGGCTCAGTGGCTTGGCTGTGCAGTATAAAAGAAAAGGAAAATAAAACTTAAACAGGATAATAATATTTCTTGTAATGGAAGTTGTGGAAAAGCAGATAAAACAGTTGAAGCCGAATTGTCTAAAAATGAGCCAGGAAGCACATATGCACAATGACTTAGGCTTGCAAGATTACTGTCTTGCACTGGGGTCAGGGAAAGGGAAGGAAAGACAATATTATGTTACTTCCAAGATGTCTTAAGAGATATGAGCGTGGGTCTATGTACTGGCCAGTGGCTGATTCTGCCAGTCCTGAGCTGGCACAAGACAGCCTGGCTCCTCCCCAACAGCAGAGCTAAATGACAAATGCCATTATTCCATGGTTAGCTGCTTCATGAACTAATATCAATGCCTAAAAATGTAAGCTCCTGTATTTATTTTGAAGTACATTTTAGACCAGATATTTTCCTGCGCACTACTTTACGTTCTGGTAGACTGCAATCATTGGGGAAATGCAGCATGGGTAGCAGAAGTGAAAACATCCCATACTGAAGGAACTGCTTCTGCTAGTGATAGAAAAGGTCATTCTCATGTCTCGATCTCTCTGCTGCGGCTGCTAATTAGTGCCAAGAGTGGTAGTGACGTTGTGATGAGAGCTCCCGTTCAACATGAATTAGACTCATTTCAGGCAGACCATAAAAGAGCCATCAAATGGTAACAAATATTGGTCAATACAAATAGATTTAAACCAGCAACCCAAAAGTGAAATTCAAGATGTCTTGTGCGCCTAAGTCCTCCCACCTGAAACTCTTTGTACCCCATTGCCAATTCCCAGGGTTTTTGCCGGCTTCGAGAAAGTGAAACTACGTGGGGTATGAAAGCTAGACGGCCCCTCTCATGGACTCATTTACTGTTGGCTTGACTCCTGGATGCGAGTGTGGAGATAATACAACCTCAGCCACATAATAAATAGTCAAATAACTCTCTCCTTTTGTCAGCGTATTTTCCGAAGGCCTGCAAAATAATGTTTTGCTATCCTGGCTCATGTTGGCTGCTCAGAAGAAGAGCTAACTAAGCTGTAGCCAGCCAGCTGAGAGGGAGCTTGAGGCATCCTGGGTGGCAGTGTGCCCCACATGCCCCACACAGCTGAAAAAATACATGGGGATAAGGGGATGGGGAACCAGTGGCCATGATTTTCACAAGGACAGCTGTGCATGGGAACCATGAATAACCCATGATCCTGAGGGGAAAATCAGTGTCATGATTTCAATGCTTGCATTGTTGAGGTGATCTCTGAAAGGTAAGGGGATGGTTACTTGCTTTGTAGGTTTGCTTTAGGGGAAAGCTGAGATGAGCCTGGAAGCTTGTAGGAGCCTAATTTGGTTATTGGAGGGCCCCAAAGACCATCAACTCTATTACTCTTTATGAAAAGCTAGGAATCCTATGTATGGTAGGACAGACAATTTTCCCCTCTGATACTGACAGAGTAGTAAATAAACTGTATCAGCACCATCCTAATTAATTTATTTAGCCTTTTATCTATATTTTTCAGACGTTGAGTAGAAACAAAGAAAACCATTATTGTTACACTTCAAATTCTATCATAGCACTGTGATAAATTTGGAGTAAGAGTTGATACAGGAGCAGAAATCTAACAACTATCAGTCCTATTAATCCCATAAATTGTTGGAACAGAGGCTAAAGACTGTAAAAGATTTACAGCTAAACAATACTTCTGCATTTCCAAAGTCGCTGTCTCTCTGATCTGCTATTTGTTTTTTTTTTATGATAAGACCCCCCTTCAACTTGTTGAACAGCAAGTACAAAAATACTGTAAAATTGGCACTAAAAATACGGCAACCCTCCAAAGAATCAGGCTGGGTTTTTCAAAAGAGCCTAATGTAGATAAGCCACCACTTCCCATTCAAAGTCAATCAGAATTGGGAACCTGACTTCCTTAGTCACAGCCTAAAACTTCTGTTGCATTTCAATAAGTCTTCATGAATGAAAAATAGAATTCTAGATGTAATCAAAACTTTCTTAACTTAGAAGTTTGCACTGGGTTTGTACCATACCAGCAATACTTGGCCATTGGTAAATGACTGTTTACACTGTACTCTCAGAATGTAAAGCAATATATAAATGCTATGCCTTGTTAGTATTGATTGTTCATAATATCTCTTGTGCATAACATGGATGAATAGGTTAATCTTATTAATTATTTATCACAAAGTAACTAGCTGGATATTTAATGTGTCTATTTAGATACTGCATCTAGTGCTTCTCTGCTATCTGATTAACATTTTCTTCACAGAGAGGAATGACACTTGCATGCAGTAAGACATCTTATTTAACATGAAGTCTAGTGGTGCAATCATTTAAATTAACAAACTAGGCTTAGGGACTCTAGGCCTGATTCTAGTCTTGCTCAAAACAATTGACTTAATGGAGTTACTCCTGATTCACACTCATTTAACTGAGATCAGAATTAGGCCCTATGTTTGCAGGAACCAGACACTGTATCACCTGTGAATTTTCTCCCTATGATTCGGAGAGAGCAATGCTATTAGAAATCCCTACTCATTAAACCAGTGTTGTAGAAGTTTGGTAGCCTAGAAAGAGGAAACATAATGAATCTTGGTCTAAGACAAGAAGCCCTGGGACTTTGTTGGGAGAGCAGAAAGACAGCTCTTGGGCTCCCATCACATGACAACCAATGTTAAGTGATTTTTAAAATAAGTTTGTCCTGTGACAGAGTACAAGGCAGTGCCTGAGACACATATTGTTTGAGTTGTATGGTCCTCTCCCATATGAAGCCCCTTTTGATATTATACCAAGATTATAAGGGTCATCATCCACCATTTAAAAAGTTAGTGCAACTAATAAACTGGAGTCTGGAATTAATGCCTTTTGGTTGGACTCACAGAACATGGAACTGTTGTGGCAATCGTCACTATCATGTGGTTTGGACCTCACCTAATTACATGAGATTTTTAAATATGTAGCAGTAATAACATTTTTTAAATGCCAAAAACACATGCACTCTTTCTTTTTTAATGCAGTTTCAGAATGTGTTTTATAGTTAAGATAAAAAGTTTTATGCTTTGGGGGTCTGAGTCTAATCTCACTTAAACTGGCCTGATCAAGAGCAACTACTTCATTTGAAATCAATGTAGTTGCCATGGTGTAAAACTAGGGCAAGTGATCTTGTCCCATTCCTCCTAGTCTCTCCACTTGTGCCTTCTTGTTTCTGGACCTCCAACACCTCCCATCCTTCCCCTTTTCTGTATTTTGCACGGGTGTAAGACTTCATAGTTCTATACCTCTGTATCCCCTCCTGCTGCTCTGACCCTCACCAGACCTCTGTACTCCTCCTGATGTTCCTGACGTCCTTTCATCCCTGATGCTCTCAACTTCCAGCTCCCCTCCTGCTCTCCCACATCTCTTCCTCCTCTTCCTGTTCACCTCTTCTCTGATCTCTCCTCCTATTGCTTTGGACCTCTCCTCACTTCTGTTGCTCTGGATGTGCTTACTATTCCTGCTATTCTGACAGGGCCGACTCCAGGGTTTTGGCCGCCCCAAGCAGCCAAAACAAAAAACAAAACAAAACAAAAAAGCCGCGATCGCGATCTGCGGCGGCAATTCGGAGGGAGGTCCTTCGCTCCCAGGCGGAGTGAGAGACCGTCCGCCGAATTGCCGCCGAATACCTGAACGTGCCGCCCCTCTCCGGAGTGGTCGCCCCAATCACCTGCTTGACAAGCTGGTGCCTGGTGCCAGCCCTGACTGCACATCTTCAGATAGATTTTTTTCACTCTTACAAAATTGAAAAATGGGTGACGGTGTCCATTAAAATTCATCCTGACACAGAGGCCTCACAAGGAAATTTTAGCCTGAAAGGTGAATTTTTGAGAAATGCAGGAATGTGTGCAAATGGGATTTTAATGGAAACTGTTTTGCAACCTTAATTAAAATAGTTGCTATACCCGAGGGCTGCTGTACTCCACTCAGGAGCTAGAGATGAGGGGCCTCAATCTCTTCTTCTACTGGTTTTACAAACCATGTAACTCCACTGGCCTCCATGGAGTTGTTATTGTTGATATACACAAGAGTGAAGAGGGAATCAGGCCCAAGAACTGTGGGCAAATCTTAGGCAGACAGATATTGATCCCAAAAGGTTTTCAACATGGTTTTGAACTCCAGTCTAGACAGCATTTAAGTGTTAAAAATGTTAGTTAGCCACACTTGACCCTAGGCTTCCAGCAGTGTTGAGCATGACCAACTCAAACATTTGTAAAGGCATTAAACTCCCTCTTAATTAGTGTGTAAATTCATATAACCTACAATGTGTTAAGTCATGTTAAAACCATGCTAGCTATTTTCCTAGACTAGATATGACCTATGTTTGTGAGTCTCTCGTATCTTATCTGTCTAGTGCCATCTCACGTGTTTCGAACCCACTTCTTCCATAAGGCCTCCCCTATGTTGGTCTTTTCCAGTGATGATTTCATACTTTGTTCCCTATCTGCTGACTTGTTTGTTAAGTGTTGTGTCCTGTCTGTGGTATGGTAAGCTCTTCAGAGTGGATATATCTTTTTTTATTGTAAAGTACTGTTTACATTTGCAGTGCTCTCAGATATGAGTACAACTGCTGTTGACTTCAGTGGGAGTTGCACATACATGTCAAAGGGCAGAATGTTGCTGAAAATGCTGAACTATATTAATAAACAAATATTGACTTATTTTGTTTTTTAAAAATTTGAAATAGACACACCATTAGTGACTTGTTCTTGTTTGTCTAAAGCCTGGGCTACATACTGTGAGCCAGTTGTGCAGCGCAGGATGGCCAGTGAGAAGAAGGTGGTCTTCAAACCCTCTTATGCCTCCATTCCCTGATTCTGGGGCTGTCAGGAGATCAGATCGATCCCTGGAGTAAATTACAGCAACCTTCAGACAGTTCTAAGTTATGTCTGACTGCCCATAACCCTGTAGGGTCTTTCTGGCAGCCAGAGATCAGTGACATGAAGAGACTGTAGCCAATACCCCTATATCAGGTGCTGTCAGGAGAGGTGCTGAGATGCACCAAATGGGAATTCACTGTTACACAAGTGAAATCCTCCACCAACCAACTAAGCTGGCTTTCCAACTGCTTTGCACCAGCAAAACAGCCAGCGTGGGCCAGGATGTAGCCTAGTGTATATACCAGTGATAAGAACACACTGTAGTCTGGAATGTTGATATTTTATAAACCTAATGGAATGTTGATTTACATCCTGCTTTCCTACTGGGCACAGTATGGATCTTTAATAGGAAAAGACCAGGACTGTAAACTGAAAACCATATCCATGGCAACATAACGCTCAACTTCTTGTGATTAAACATATAAAATGGTCATTATTTTCTCTTTATTTCTATAATATCATAGTTTAACAGTAATAACCTCAGGCCTTCAACTCTTCCAGTTGATCATTAACTGTCATTAATGGTTAAATATTCTCAGAGCTCATCAATTGAAAAGTTATACTTCTGTCTGAAAAAAATATTAATACTATTATCTGAAATAACACCTGAGAAATATTTGTCTTCCCCTTGCCACCAGTTGGTTTACTTTGTGCATTTGACTGCACTTTGTGTACAGACACTTTCACTGTACCCTGGTATAGTCAGTCAGTTAGGCCAGGTCTACACTACAGACCTAAACTGGTATAACGATGATGCTCAGGGATGTGAAAAATCCACCCCCATGAGCAATGTAGTTATACCAACCTACCCCTCCTTTTTCTTTTTGGAGATATCCCATCTCCTAGAACTGGAAGGGACCTTGAAAGGTCATTGAGTCCAGCCCCCTGCCTTCACTAGCAGGACCAAGTACTGATTTTTTGCCCTGGATCCCTAAGTGGCCCCCTCAAGGATTGAACTCACAACCCTGGGTTTAGCAGGCCAATGCTCAAACCACTGAACTATCCCTCCCCCCCTCTGTACATAGTGCTATGTTGACAAGAGAGCTTCTCCCATTGATATAGCTACTGCCTCTCAGAGAGGTGGATTAACTACGCTGACGGGAGAAGCTCCCCCATCAGTCTAGGAGTGTCTTCACTTAAGCTCTGTGCTGCATTGATGCAACATTTTAAGTGTAGACCTGCCCTTAGTTTTTTCCCTGTTAGAGAGACAAGGTGGGTGAGGTAATATCTTTTCTTGGACCAACTTCTGTTGGTGAGAGAGACACAGAGCTCTTCTTCAGGTCTGGGAAATGTACTCAGTGTCACAGCTAAGCTAAATAGAAGGTGGAACAGATTGTTTTGCATAAGTGGTTAAATACATTTAAAGTGATCAAGGAGGTTGAAGGGCGGGAGGGGGATCGGGGCTGGGGTAGGGGGTCAGGAGGTGCAGGGTCCGAGCGGTGCTTACCTCAAGCGGCTCCCGGAAGCAGTGACTCTGGCTCCTATGTGGAGGCGTGGCCAGGCAGCTCTGCATGCTGCCCCATCCGCAGACACCGCCCCTGCAGCTCCCATTGGAGCGCGTAGGAGTCGGAGTGTGGCCGAGCGCGTGGTGTGGCCCCCAACCCAGTGCCCCGGCTGAAGCCCCCATAGTTTGCCCACCCCTGAGTTATAGGGAGGAACAGAAGAGGGGGAGGGGGAAAATAGCAGCTGGAGGGTAGGTCTTTCAGCAATGAGGGAGACGTTTTTAAATATTAAAAATGTGATTGTAAAGCTACAACAACACTAGCAGGCTTCAGTCTGCTTTTTACTTTAGCATTGAAGCTGCCTGCATTGGTTTTAACTGAGAGCAGAATTAGTCCCACTAACTGTAGTGCAGCACAACATTGTTTATCCTACACTTTTCAGGGACATAGTGGGGATTGGATAATGAGGTTAGGACCTGGGCAAGTGATTCATAAGGGAACATAACCATGATTAGGTAACAAGGAGTTGCAGATTTAAATAAAGAATATTTTATTGTATTTGATCCTATGTTATTTTGAACTTTATAAATTTTTCATATATCCATCTCGAGACTATCTCATCCCAAGTGTGGGACACTACCATTGTATTGTGTGTTTTTCATCAGCTTGATAATGAATCAAGTGATACAACACAAATGCTTTTAAATATGTCTCTAATCTTGTGGGAAAGGAATAAAGAAGTCTAATTTCTTTAACAGAGCTTGTAGGACACTCCCTAAGTGCAACAAGTGGTATTGCAAGTTGCAACACGAAGGGCTCATAGACAAAAGAGCCTTTATTGCAGAAAATGTTTCCACTTTAGCTCGTTATAAAATGGTCCATAAAAGGGTATAAATTGGCTCTTTCATTTCAGAAAAATAAAATGCCCTCCCACTTGATAGCGCACATAGTGAAGTCCAAAGCTCTTGTTTGAAGTGTTTACAGTATTAGGCAAACACACACACAAAAAAGAGAGTGGAAGACAGAGAGGGAGGGGAAGACTCATCCCTGTATGTTGTTGTGTAACGTAACTGTATCAAAGAATTTTGTTCAGTATTTATATTAAATAACCACAGATAATATTAAAAAGTATTGAATGAAAAATAAATGCTGGGGTATATGCTGGTTTGTTACAGCCTAATGGAAAAGGGACAATGTCATTAATTTTAAGTGTTCCAGGGCTATTTTTTGTATTCCAGTTATTCACATGGGAAAATAACTAGACATTCCAACTACATCATTTGGCAGAAACAAAATCTTGTGCTCCAATTTGAGTTTCAATAAATCAGTACTGGAACTGGCACTGTCACTCTATAAACTCTTGGGCATTGGCTTGAATACCCTTTTGGAACCATATGGCTCGACTCTTGAACATGACTCTCCTGATGAAAAAGTCACTACATCATGAAACACATTGACAGAGAAGAAGAATGGAGTATTTATATTGAAAAAAATAGCCCGAGTGGCGTATTTAGTGGTTTTGTTACAATCTAATGAAAATGGAATAGTTCATTTTAACTCTAAGATTTACAAGGCTGTTTTTCATTTTTTTAATTGATTTGGAAAAATAAAAAAAGACAAGACAATGACACACATCAGCTACTGCTGTTAACATGACCTTTCTGTGCTGGGATGCAGAAAGACTGTACAACAAAAGAATTAGAAAAGCTTTATAAATATACATTGCAAATTTTGGCACAGAATAAACGTGTCTCATTTTGTTGGTAAACAATATTGCTCTCTTAATAAGGTCCTCTTTTAATGAATAAATACTTACAGACCCTTCTAAATCAAAACTGAGGACATTTATGGTGTGTCCACACCGGCAAATTCTGTATTAATCTTCCATCGATGGTGTAGCTGCATTAGTGCTGGGAAAGGTGTAAATACTAATGGAGAGAGGATTCAGGATTTTTTATCACGATGCCATGAAAAAGTGCAGAGCCCTGTGTACACTAGTGCATGTACCATTGGTGAAAAATGAGTACCCAATTTTCAAGTGTGGACAAGCTGTTAGATACTTAAGCGGCAACAGTGAATGCCAGCATCATTGTTTTTCCTAAATGTTATGGCAAAAGCATGAATGGAATTACAGTATTTCTAAATATTTTTGCCTAATTAGTCTGCTGGGAAGACTCTGACCTTCACTTGTACTGGATGTGAATACAAGCTACTGATGAAAGTTAAAACATACACACAGACCATGTGGAAGGCCCAGGGTCAGCACCACCAAACAGCTGCAAGTCCTGAAACATTTTTTTTTCCTTTTGTAAAATACACCTTCCTAGGATTTGAGTTGATTGAGCTTTGTATTGACTCAGAAATATAAATGTCCAGAGTTACAGAATCAGACTCTTCCTCCTCTGGCTGGCAAGCATGTCACATGAGTAAAACAAATAAATAAACTATTTAAATGTTAGCTAACCTAGCAATATTTACACTCTCCCTCCACAGCCAGCTATCCTTGAGGGGCTGGCCCATGAAACTTTTTCACCTTCCTCCTTCTGAGAGGAAACCAGCCTTTTATACCCCTTGATAAGCTACCCAGAAAACAAAACCCACTTCTTGATTAGATGGGTCAAGCAGAAGCACAGCTGCTTTCCCTCAGTCTGAGTCAGCTGGAGAAGGAGGAATCCTGCCTGCCTAAGCTGCCTTTATACAGTGTAGTCATAGTTTACTAGCAGTGTAGCTCAGAGGTGGCAGCAAGGAAACCGTTGGTGTGGACATAGTGGTAAAAAACCCCCACATCCTGTTTATGCTTCCAGCTTCAGCTACAGTTGCCACACTGCTACCACCATCACAATTGCACTGGTGGCGAGTTATGGGTACTGAGTTTGAGCATAGATATGTCTCTACTGCATGGAGTTCCACTGTGATGTAAAGGGCTTGCAAAGTTCTGGAATGAGAAGCAAACCTATTTCCCACAGACCCCTGCCAGCAGTAGATGGCTTTCTAGAAGATGGATGAGGGGCCTGAATGTATCCCTAGGCCACTTATGTGGCCAGTAGGCAGGCATGTTCAGGATCCATTTGATTGGGGATACCCTTGCTATGTAATTAATCATGTAATAGCTGTAATTGTGAGTGTGGAAGCAAAACCACAAACAGGCAGTGAGAGTGAACAGGGGGTTCAGAGGCAAAGACAAGGCTGTAGGCAGCAGCATTAAAGACACTGCAGGGGCAGAGGCCAAACAATTCAGTCTCATTCTTCCTGGCCTGGGAGAAGGCTGTCCTCTTCCTACCAGTGTCTATCCCCATTATGAGACAAGAAGCAGATTATAGCTGCCTTCCTTCCCAGAACTAGTTCTAGTTGGCTGAGAGAGGATCCGGGTCCTTAGAAAGAACAGTAGCCTCGGGTTTTCCTACTGCCACCTTTTCTTATATCTGATGAAGTGGGTTCTAGCCCACGAAAGCTTATGCCCAAATAAATTTGTTAGTCTCTAAGGTGCCACAAGGACTCCTCATTTTCTTTTCTTTCTCAACATCTATGCTCTTGTTCCCCAGACCTCAGCCTTCTGCAGAGCTCCTGGACTGTGGTAGCCTGGGCCCTGAGACTTCCTGTTGTTGCCTTAAAAGGCCAGTATGCCGGGTTGCAGTTCTCATAGGGGCTGGAAGAAGAGTAAGGAGCAGAACATGAAAAATTGCCCCCAATACCAACTTGTTGAAGGATTATGCTACTAGCATGGGTGGGGGGTAGGGGGGAGGGGAAATCCTGTGCTGCCACATGCCCCATGTCCATGCATATTTCATTTCAGTTCGTGATTTTTCACTCCAATCACCCAATAAACGAACTCTTCCCTGATCAATACATCCTGTCCCTGGTCAATTTACTTCTGCCCGTGCCCATCTGCAGGGCAGGGCTCTTCTCCCTTCCATTGCTTGGCATCCCTTTGCACTCTGCATGCACAGAAGGCCATTGGCCCTCCAGCTCCGGCTGCTGCACCCGAGTCCTCTACTTCTTACTCCCCCACCCCTTCCGTAAAAACAACTCCTTCTCTGACTGCTAAAGGACCAGCCATTCTTGCTCCCTTCCGCCCTCTCCCCTCCAGAGAAGACATCAATGTCCTTTTCCGTGGGGACCATTTCCAACCTGGGTCCCCTGTCACTGGAGGTTAAAAGCAGTTTGTGTGACCTGGCCCTGATGATGGGGGAATGCATCAATGGAGAAAACAGGATGAAGTGCTTCTGTTCCTTTTTGCTCCTTTCTGAGGTCAGGGAGCCTGTGCACACCATCAGAGTGTTTTACTCAATTATTTGTACTTATGTTGCAGGTTTGGTTGATACAAATGCAGAATAATAGACCAGGTCCTGCTCCCATTGAAGCTGTTGGGAGTTTTGCCATTGACGTCACTAGAGCAGGCTTGGGTCCATACTCCTCACTTTTCACAATCTCTCACTCTGGTGTGAATGCACATGTGATAAAATCTTGGCTGTACTGAAGTGGATGGCAAAATTCCCATTGACTTAAATGGGGCCATGTTTACTTAATACCGATGTTGTTTGTATGCATTCAAAAGGTAAATTTTCCATAGTTAATGCTGTACACTAACTTCACTGTAGAGATGGACCTACGATACTTAACTAAATAAATGTCAGGGAAATGAGCCTCTTAAAAGAATTCACACAGCAACCAAATGAGAGGAATGTTTATATATCAGCCAAAATTGGCAAAGGCAGGGCAACATAGTTAAAGGAGAAAAGCCCCATAAATCCTGCAATACCAACACATAAGGAGGCTCATTAAAGTAGCAGCCCATTATGCTTAGGTATTGCAAGACTAACAGTAGTCTTCCAACTTAATTATATTGAATTTACTTTTGTTAATGTGTGTTATAGGCCTGGCGTTGTTTTTTAGGCATCTTTAATGCGTTAATTTCTTTTTATTAATTGATTATAGTCAGGGATGAAAGTAACTTAAAGGACTTACCGGTACACCGGAGTCCTGAGCAGGGGGTGTGGCCTCATCTGGAAGAGGCGTGGCCTCAACTGGAAGAGCCGGGGCCTTTAAATACCCGGGCCCTTTAAATTAAGATTTAAAGGCCCAGGGGCTCCGGCTGCGGCTGAGAGCCCCGGGGCCTTTAAATCACCCCTAGAGCTGCCAGCTGCAGAAGCAGTTGGGAGCCCCAGGGCTCTGGGACAATTTAAAGGGCCTGGGGCTCTGGCTGCCGCTACCGCAGTGGAGCTCTGGGCCCTTTAAATCGCCGATGGAGCCCTGCTGCCCTGGGGTAGCGGCAGCAGTGCTCCAGCGGTGATTTAAAGAGCAAGGGGCTCTCAGTCACAGTCAGTACGCCGTGCCGAACTGGACCGGCTTTCCCCAGGCTGGCAATTTAAAGGGCTCGGGGCTCCCTGCAGCGGCTGGAGCCCCGGGCCCTTTAAATCACCGCCAAAGTCCTGCTGCTGCTACCCCGGGGCTCTGGCAGCGGGGCTCGGGAGGCAATTTAAAGGGCCTGAGGCTCCGGCTGCTGCAGGGAGCCCCGGGCCCTTTAAATTGCCAGCCTGCGGAAGCCGGTCCAGTCTGGCACGGTGTACGGGCTCTTGCCGATACGCCGTACTGGCCCGTACCGGCTTACTTTTACCTCTGATTATAGTTCAAGTTAATCCCTTTGAAAAGAATAATTCCAGATAAACGCGTCATCATTAAAAAGCCAACATTTATCTACAGTCACGGCAGAGTTGCGTCTGTGAAATCCCATTATTTCCTTTTATTTAGAATGTGAAATAACTACAGGATTTCAGGTGCCGCAGTGTGACAGCTTTGGGCAAGTGTTGATTTATTTTTTTGTCATTCAGACCATTCTATTTGAAAACCCTTTTTGAGTCTAATGGAATCTGATTTGTTGTTGGATTGGAGAACTGGGGCTTTCCTTTGCTCCCATGTTCTCTCTTCCTTATACAAGTGTAGAACCAATTTGTGGTAAATTATTTCTAAGTTATATTCTTTTGTGCTCAGAGGTTTCCACCCATGGGTGCCTAGGAGCTGAAATGTATTCTTTTTATTTTAGGAAGCTATCATGAAAGGATTACTGCAAGTGTCACACACTTCACAACTTTCTGCAAATGGAAGGACAAATTGTATTGTAGTTAAAGAACAGGATGGGGAAATGAGAGTTGTATTTCTAGCTCTGCCTCAGACTTCCTGTGTGATGTCTGACAAATGAACAAGACCCACATTTTCAAAAATGTCCACTAATTCTGGGTGCTTCTTTCTGTGGGGATCCAACCTGATGCAGCTGGGGCATGGGTTTCAGAAGTGCTGAGTACTCACAGCTCCATTTGAATCAATGAGAGTTTCATGTGCTCAGCAGAACACCAGGCTCAATGCATCTCAAGTTAGGCATACAACATTAGGGGATGCTTTGGAAAATGTTGACCTTCACATTTCTATGCCACACTCTCCCCATTTGTAAAGTGGGGTTAATATTTACATACTTCAAAGGGGTGCTGTAGGTAACTGATTCTTCTTTCTTTGGATTGATTGTTTGATATGGAAAATGTCAACGTGATAATATCTTAAAATTAAAACCAACAAGCTCTACATTTCCTTCCTTGGTAATGTAAATGGTTTATTTAATGTAGGACAGTTCTTTTGGCATGTTAAGTATGCCCCTCATTTGTGAAGTGAGAAAGCCTTTAAAAATAAGGGTCCATAAAATGGAAGCTTTGCTCCATAATTTGCTATAAAAGTGAGTTTGTAACAAGGCTTTTCTAATGGTGACGTAGGATTGTTTACATACATCTGACTCTTTCTGTGATTAAATAACTCATTTATCTTAAAACAGAGATGCCAAAATTTAAAACAAGGGCATATTATAATAAAAATCATTAACATTTTTGGGTCTGCCTTCGGCTGCATTGGTGTGCAAGCGGGTAGAGCCACAGAACTGAACATAAGTAGCTTTGTGTGCAATATGACTGCCCAGCCACAATTCTTCCATTGTGCACAAGAGTGCACTAGGGGATACACTTTGCTGATGCACTGGATTGTGGACTGAAGAGCTGTCACTTATTGGAAAACAGCTGAGGGGCTGTTTCTCAAGCTAACATACACAAATACTGTCCTCAGCACACAGGTACCAACTTTCTGATTTCCCGGGGGTGCTCGACCCCTCCTCTGCCCCAGGCCAGCCCCCAGTCCACCCCTTCCCCCCCTGCTCAGTCCCCACCCCACCTCTTCCTGCCCTGCCCTTGCTCCACCTCTTCCTGCCCCCGCTCCTGCCTCTCCCGCACAGCGCCTCCCGCCTGATCGGCTGATCAGAGGCAGGCAGGAGGTGCTGTGGGGAGAGGGAGGAGGTGATCGGTGTGGCTGAGAACCCACTATTTTTTTTCTGTGGGTGTTCCAGCCCCGGAGCCCCCATGGAGTCGGTGCCTATGCCTCAGCAGCAAAGGCAGCCACTGACAAGAGGTGTGAGCAGTTGATGCCTGCTGGAAAGAGCAGCAAACAATGTCCAAATGAGCATGGAGCTAAGCTGCCATGTAAAATCTTGCCCTGCAGTGGCTGTAATTCTTATGAACTGGAGATACCTACCAATTACCAACAACTCTGCTGTCCCCTGCTGAGCAGTCTGCTGGGCACATGGGCAGGTTTTGAAACTTCAAATTTTAATGACAACAAATAATTGTTTTCAAATGATGCTATATTAGACTAAAATGCGAGTTTTTTTGATAGTAATAAATGATCACGGTGAAAAGAGTTTGCAGTGTAATTTCATAAACCGGTGAATTCATTACTGTCACTATTTATAGAGGTGCATTTGCCACTCAAAGCAGTGTAAGAAATGGAATGCCCTTCTGTGATACACTTTTACAGAAAGGGGCATGAGGAACAAAGGGAAGGAATATGTGACCGTCTAACCTTAATCACTGCATACAATTTAACTAGTGGGTGGCATGAGCAAGGCTCTGTTGTTCATTGCTGTGGGTGTTTTTTTGAACATTAGTGACAGAGAGCCACGGGGCTAATGTTTCCATAGTATAGCAAAGACAGAAAGGATACGATGAGTATTGCTGTATTAAAAATGTTGTTACATGTTTGATTTCCCCACAGGAGAAGATGGTTAGGATCAAAATGGCATAACCTTTCCCACAAATAGGCAGAATTAACATGTAATTATATTCAGACCAGCTGCAGGCATGTGCTGTCCCATATAGAATACAATGTGTTGGGTTATTTGTACTCAGAGCAGGAATTATTTTGGAGGGAATGAGAACTATGGTGGTGACATTTGTGCACATGTCCGCATGCTCACTACTCCCACTCCCCCTGCGGTCATGTTTAGTTAGGACCATGTGCAATAGTAGTCATACAGGCCCTGTAGAGAGGCATTACCCTGACAATCTGGAGGAGGCAGAAAGAGGGTTGCTAACTTCTGTTTTGCCTTCTCAATGCTTCCTGCAAATCTTCTGGTTGTGTGTACATCTGGAATATATACATATATGCAACCAAAAATTGGCCCTTAAGGTTAAGGTCGCTCTCTACTGCAGAGGAGAGATATATAGTTGCTGAGCTGGGCAGGCATGCTCAAGTTGGGGTCTGATCCAACCTATGCTGAAGTCAATGAGTCTTTCAAATGACTTTAATGGGCATTGGCTGAGACTCCAGGTGCATAGGCAATAAACCTATGATATGGAACATGTGCACCATGCTTAACAAAGACGACAACCTCTTGTGTCTGCACCCCTTCCCTTATGAGTGTGCTGGAGGGGCATACTGAGAGTGGGAAATAGATATCATTGGGACAATAGTGCTAAGTCTTCATCCATGTGACAGAAATAAAGAAAGTTGTATAGCTGCTGACACATGGTTCCACCTCCAACCGCACAGGATGGTGAGTAGCACAGCATTGCTAAACAGCTCATTATCCCCCCCCATAGCATCTCTCTCTGCCCCCATGCAGGAACAGATGCATGAATGTACCTTTTGTGCCTGGTAACTGTATTAGATATGATAATGCATTCATTTCAGACCCTTCAAATACCTAATGTACTTAGAAAAGTATAAACTAAGGAGAAGGTTAAAAAAGATTAACACCCGCATATTGGGTGACGGTAAGTCTGAAATGCAGGGGACTTTAAAATTTCCTTTCTGCGCTTTTTCATTATGCTGAATCTCTCTCTTACCCTTGCTATTTGGTGCATTGGCCATATTATTGTAAGGAATAATCTTTCTCCAGCAGGGACCTAATGGGTCATTTCTATTCCTAACTTCTGTGGTGCTAAAGTTAATGGCATTTTATTGCTTCTGTTTCCGGATCATCTCTAATAACTTGGGCTCAGCACATTACAGCTACAGCTAAAACATATATCATGAAGGAAAATTCCACTGACCATTTTGGTTTTATTTCCTCGTTGTCTCAGAACCCTACTGTTGAAGAACATAGTGTCAAACTATAGATTAAATATGAATCCCTTCTCTTTCTGCCCCAAGATTCGAGTATGGAAACTTGTTTCTCAGTTCTAAAACGGAATTCAGAAAGAGAAACAAAGAGATCATTCTTTCAGATCCAGTTCAGGTAAAGTGGTCAGTTGACAAAGGCCCAATAATAGAATAGTTTCCTGGAGAGGCATGTTATTTAGCAGTCCTTTAGCTAAGGAGTGACCTGTGGAGGTAATACAGCCTGAGAAAAAGTCTAACTTGTCACGGGAACCCTTTCAACATGCAGATTTTTTTGCACATCGAGGTGGTAAGTCAAAGAAATTTAAATTGGAACATTCCAGTAAAGAACATTTCATTCTTCCACAAACACTTTAATTTGACAAGGGTATATATATAGTATCAGACACTGCCATTTGCCCCCTTGCCAGTTGACACCCTTGTAACACCATTGATTTCAATTGTAATTTGACGAATGGCATGACCACAAAGAGATTAAAGCCCTTGGGTTTTGGAACACTGTAAATCCAAGTTTAAGATTCATTGGCATCTGTGGATAGATAACTGGCTAGCTCAGCATCAAGACAGCATGGATTATAGAAATTAAAGCTGGTAAAGACCTGTTATTTCACTTAGTCAACCTCTCTGCCAAAACAGGATGGTTTCCTAGAGTACATTTTCTAGTGTTATTTGTCTAGTTACAAAAACTCAGTAATACACTTTGTAAAACTGCTGACTTTTTGTAGGTTAATGGTAAATTCACTTTGTTTATATTGCCACATAACTAGTTTGCAATGTTTGTTAGGGGTTTAATTCTGCAGCCCTTATTCATATTACATAGAACCAGAGGTGAAAGTAACCCGGTACGCCCCAGTATGGCATACCGGCCGGACCAGCTTCCCCAGGCGGCAGTTTAAAGGGTCTGGGGCTCCCAGCAGCAGCTGGAGCCCTGGGACCTTAAATTGCTGCCAGAGCCCCACTGCTGGAGCCCCCGGGTAGCGGAGGTGGCTGGGACCCCTGGGGCTCCGGCAGCGATTTAAAGGGCCCGGGGCCCCGCTGTGGTAGCTGCGGCTGGGAGCCCCAGGCCCTTTAAATCACCGCCTGAGTCCCGGCTGCCGCTGTTACCCCCGGGGCTCCGGCAGCAGGGCTCAGGTGGCGATTTAAAGGGCCCGGGGCTCCGCTGTGGTAGCGGTGGCCAGAGCCCCAGGCCCTTTAAATGGCCCCTGAGCCCCGGGGCTTTCAGCCGACTCTGCAGCTGGTAACTCCAGCAGTGATTTAAAGGGCTCCCAGGTGCCACTACTGGAGCCAGAGTCTGGGGCCCTTTAAATCGAGATTTAGAGGCTCTAAAGGTACTGCCCCTTCTGGCTGAGGCCCCGCCTCTTCCAGTTGAGACCCCACCCCTTGCTCAGGACTCTGGTGTACCAGTAAGTTCTTTAAGTTACTTTCACACCTGTATAGAACTTATCCAAGTATTCCCAGTAGGGTTGCCAGGTGTCCGGTTTTTGACTGGAATGCCTGGTTAAAAAGGGACCCTGGCGGCTCTGGGCAGCACTGGCAACTCGGCTGTTAAAAGTCCTGTTGGCGGTGCTGCAGGTCTAAGGCAGGCTCCCTACCTGGCCTGGCACTGCGCTGTGCCTCAGAAGTGGCCATAAGGTCTGGTTCCTAGGCAGGGGGGGCACGGGTCTCCGCACGCTACCCCTACCCTGAGCACTGGCTCCGCATTCCCATTGGCCAGGAATAGGGTGACCAGATGCCCCGATTTTATAGGGACAGTCCCGATTTTTGGAGCTTTTTCTTACTTAGGCACCTATTACCCTCCACCCCCTGTCCAAATTTTTTACACTTGCTATCTGGTCAACCTAGCCAGGAACTCCCTGCTGGCCGCTTCTGGGATGTAGCGTGGAGCCAGGACAGGCAGGGAGCCTGCCTTAGCCCCGCTGCGCTGTTGAACGGGAGCCACCCAAGGAAGCCCACACCCCAACCCCCTGCCCCAGCCCTGAGCCATCCCCCAAACCCAGAGCCCCCTCCAGCACCCCAACCCCCTGCTTCAACCCACAGACCTCCACCATATTCCAAATCCCTCAGCCCCACCCCCCAGCCTGGAGCCACCTCCTGTACCCCAAACCCCTCATCCCTAGCTCTACCCCAGAGCCTGCACCCCCAGCCAGAGCCTGCACCCCAACTCCCAGCCCCAGCCTAGAGCACCCTCCCGCACCCTGAACTCCTCATTTCTGGCCCCACCCCAGAGCCTGCACCCCCATTTAGAGCCCTCACCCCCTCCCACACTCCAACCCCCTCCCACAGCCCAGTGAAAGTGAGGGAGGGTGGAAGGGAGCGAGCCATTGAGGGAGGAGGAATGTAGTGAGCAGGGGGTGGGGCCTCAGGGAATGGGCAGGGCTGGGGCAGGGCCTCGGGGAAGGGGCAGGGCTAGGGTGTTCGGTTTTGTGCAGTTAGAAAGTTAGCAACTCTAATTCCCACGGATGTTACTCCAGGAGGAGTACTGGTGTGAATGAGTGCTGTTCATAGTGATAAAAGACTGCAGATTCAGATCCTTAGATTGTAAGCTTTTTGGGACATGGACTTGTCTTACCATCCATCTGTAAAGCACCTGGCTGGCACACATGGGGCACTGTATAAATAACATTACTGTTCAAATAATCCTAACTCAGAAGGGTAGTATTTTAAGCTGGCAGCTGATGCTGAAGGAACAACTGGGAGATCTGTGCTTTGGTATCCAAGATAAGTGATATTACCGTTGTTCAAATGAAGGCTACTGCTCTGAAATGTAGCTGACTGTAGCCCTTCCTCAGGAGCACACAGTCAGGGAGCAGGGAAGGTAATGGATAGCCAGAGGGGATGGAACCACTCTAAGCTGCATGATCACCCTCTCTGCTTGGTACAAAGTATAGCCCAGAAAATCTGTAGTATGAATGCTGCTCAGAGCAGCATTAACTTCAGCTACAGTCTGTGACCATCAATGGAGAAGTCACATTATTCTTTATTTTACTTTTATTAATTATTTGTATTATGGTAGCGACTGGAGGCCCATGCAGAAATTGGGGTCCCAGTCTACTAGACACTGTAATACACATAGTAAGACACACTCCCTACCCCAAAGAGCTTGTAGTCTAAACAGACGAGACAGACAAAGGGTAGGAGAAAGGAAGTATTATCATCCCCATATTACATTTAGGAAACAGAGGCAAGTACTGTACTGAGCATAGGTAATTGCAGGGCCAATGGCAGCATACCAACAGTATCAGACTGCTGTACTGCCAGTACTAGAGGGGAAAGTGTATAATTGCACACATTATGCCCATATTGAAATGACCTGGGGTGTTTTTTTAATTCCTCCCTGTGAATATTGACTTTCCATGAAAACTGGAAGGATGGGGAGGTGGCGCAGTGTGAAAGGAACAAGCCATTTATATTGAGCGGTACTAGTAGCACCTTCTCTTCTGCACATTTTTGCACAGGAGGAGGGGAACTATGTGCGCTTGAGATCTTACAGACAGGGAAAGACATTCCCTGTGGTTGGCATGAGTTATCCTACTGAGTGGAATAGCACAAGTTGTTCTGCCTCCCACTCTTGTAACATTCTAGTGCACAACACAGACAGTTCCACATCCTGCAAAGCAGTGATGCAGGTCACTGTTCCACAGTGTCAATTTTTGTATCTAATTTCAGCATTCTCAAGGTGAATTGCTATAATGATCTTTTGTACTGCAGTGTACATAAATCTTCAAGCTGTTTTAACTTCCTTGTTTCCTGCATTGCAGCTACCACGTGTTGCTATTTAGCTGTATCTTTTCACACACACACACACACACACACACACACACACACACACACACACACACTATAGAAATTGTTGCTGATTTGCTTAATAATGGCCTCTTTGGATAGACCCTCACATTTACAGATACCGTTCTCTCAAGGCAAATAAAGTTCTGTACTGACTCACCCAGCATTTGGCAGCATTGTCAAATTGTCTGAAAATTATCAAAACGGTAATTGCTCCACACCAGCATTAAATGTTTCAATAGAAGTGACCGTTGGATCATCTTCCACTCAAAAGATGTGTAATTTTTTCCACCCACTTGTAGCTGGTGACTTAGCAAAAGAAGCAAGTCTGAAATGCCTCAAACCAATGCGACCATGGTGTTGATGGTATCTGAGGTGCAGAGGGAGGAGAGAGCCCCAAATATACTCCCCCATCCTCATTTTGCAGGATAATGTGATCAGATAACACATACAAAGCTACGAATACTACTGGCAAAATTCATACTTGCTCTGACTCCCTGATCTTAATAGCTCAGGTTTAGCATACTATTACTCATTTACAATATTTCTTCTGTACACAATATACACACACAACAGATGATGGAAAATTCCACTGTTCACCTTCTTGCCTCAGGCTCCATAGTTGCTTAAAGAAAGAGTGTCAAATTACAGAGAACAACAAGCAGGGCTGAAAATAAAGAGCAGATCCTATTGATTTACTATAAAGCCAAGAAAAAAGTTTGAGATGTTTGTCACAGAAGAACTGTATCTGTATGAAAAGCTAAAAAAAGGTTTCAGCACGTTATGTTTTCTGAGCTCTCTACTTTTTATGTTGTAGTCCTGAGACTAGTCATGGGATATACACCATTTCTCTACCCATGGGAAATGATTTTCCCTTATGCCATTGCTATATACAGTGCATCCAAATACTACAATAATATTGCCATATAAATGCTATAATAAAAAAGACTTTAAGGAAGTTCTGCTACTTCATGAAAACTAGGAGGATATCTGCTTTGTTCAGTAGAGTTCAAGAAGTGTGTGTGAAGACGTTAAAAAATCCTGTGGAAGTGATGTGCAGGATAAAGTACTGAAGGGTGAACCACAACTAGTTTGGAATTTGGGTTTGTATCGGATTAAATCCCTTAGAGTACAGTTGTACTCTTAAAAGGGACTGTGCAAAAATAGCACTTATATCAAAAGAGAAGATGTGTTGACTATTCAGTCATAATTTGTTTTTACTCCTGCTAGCCCTAGCTCTTCAGAACTAACATAAATGAAAAGGAAGGCTGAATGGTGTCTATTTCATCTTGTGTATCACAAGGACTTTTTGACCAGGTTCATACCTGTTAACTCTATGCAAACTCACTGAATGCAATGCTCAGATGTTGCTAGGGGCATAGTAAGCCCTGCACCAGCTTTATACAGGTAATGATGCATATAAGCTGAAAAGAATCCAGTTTGACTCTCAGAGCCCAGGCTTTTTGCAGAATTGGAGGTTTGAAGAAACATGTTTTTACTTGTAAACTGAGCTCATTCACTAGGAAAATCATTGAGACACAATCATAGAATCATAGAATCATAGAATATCAGGGTTGGAAGGGACCTCAAGAGGTCATCTAGTCCAACCCCCTGCTCAAAGCAGGACCAATTCCCAGCTAAATCATCCCAGCCAGGGCTTTGTCACAATAAACATGGAAACCCACAATGCCATTTTGAGATGCGCTTTTTAGAGTAGAATCCCACTTGAAAGTTAAGACTCTTATCCATAGTTTCACCCCCTTGATTCTTCCAAATTTACCCAAAAGAATTGGTAGATATATTCTTCTTATCTTCGTCCAATGAGGATGATGAAATATACTGCACTGTAGATTCATTAAAAAATTCAGTTGCCTTTAGTAACTCAGTCTGTGTTCAATGTAAGATCTGTTTGAATATATAGCCATGGCTTGTGAAAATGCAGTACATACTTGGACTTCTGTAGACACACATCATATTACCATAAACTGTATCAGAGAATTCTATTTTTTACCTGTCTTGATATTTTAAAAGCATAACAAAAATCAAGACATTAAAGTACAATAATCATTTATTTAGCATGAGTGTACATTTTACTGCACCCTCTGAGAAGTTTGGCAAACAAATAATAACAACTTGTCTTAAGGAGCTTACAGTTTAACAGAACAGGTACAAAACAGAACAAAGCACAGAGGGAGCACAGTGTAGTGTATATTCATTTTTGGCTGGAAGCTTCTTGGGTGCAGAACTGGTGGGGTTTAGAAGTTGTTTTTTTTTAAGGAGGAAAGGGAGGGAGTTTGGTGGGCACTGACTGGCAGGTTGTTCTAAACTTACTTAAGCTATGTACCTAGAGAACACTGGCTTACGTTGCTTTCCATCTTTGTATTTTTGTATTTGTGGAAATATTTGCTGTGGTTTTTTCCCCTGTAGTCATTGCAATGATTTATATCTGGAATGTTTTTATTTTTGGTGATTATTTTTTTCTACCTGCACACTTATTCACTGCAACACTTTCTTCATTTTCTCTTCTGTGCTCATGCTAGAGATAAAACAAACATTGAGGTGATCTTGGTTTTGCAAAATCTAGGTCAGTTTTTGTATTTGCAAAACCAAAACCAGGGATGGCTTTTGGATCAGGGTTCCATTTAATTCAAATTCCAAAAGTTCAGGGACGAGCTGGATTGTTTTGGTTCATCCCAAAGTCATATTTTTGTGGTCCATCTTGCACGCTGCCTCTCTGTCTCTCCAGCCATCCAGGGTATTTATAGGGTACCCATCACTGTAGTATTTAAGCACAGCATACCAGCTTTATTTATGTCAGTACTAAATCATCTGGTGGATTCCCCCACACCAGGAGTTTTCTCAGCTGACTGTTTAAGCCAGGTTTTTGGCTCCTTTGTACTACTGAAGCATTGCAAAGGGTGCAGATTCTGGTTTAGGATCTGATCTGTATCTCCCGCTTTCATCATTAGTTGCTTGCTACCAGAGCATCCAGGATTAGAAATGATTGCAGTAAAACAATGAGACTTCATATTATCTCAGTAAATGGTGGGCTGGTGCCTTCAACGGAGGGAGAAGGTTTTCCCCTTCCCACCAGCATCACTTCAGTCTTGCCTAATTGCAGTTTAAGCTGTTCAACTCTTCTTTATCTATGTGCTAGTCTCTTGCAGCCATTGTGACATTTTTGTGACACCATTGATTGTGTTTGTTGAGGAGAAGAGATACAGCTTAGTATCTTCTGAATATATGGGTAATAGAAACCACAAGTATCTGACAATTTGTGCAAGTGATTTTTGTTTTGCAGAATAAGGGCTTGTCCAGATATGGGTCTCATTTTATCCAAAACTCCAATTTTTTTCATTCTTTCTGTTTTGAAGTGCCCGTGTGGCACTTCTAAGCTCTGAAACAGCACTAGAAAGGCTTTCTTGATGAATTTCCAATCCAAGCAAGAAGCAGTAGTTACCAAAAATTTCACAATAGTTCTGGAAGACCAGTACAGCACAGCTTCCTAGCTATCTGTTTTCAGTACCATCTTATGAAACATCTATAAGAAAGATAATTTCTTTGAAGGATAAAAAGATGTTTCTAAATATGTAAATTTGTATATGAATGTGTTTAATAATGTCCTTGATCATGTCATCTGTGAGGACTGAACCCAGGACGACTTGCTCTGAAAGCATTAGCCTCTACTGTGGGTTACGTGTGCATAAACAATTTGAAAATATTTAGAATATTCATAATTTTACATCTATTCAGATTACATTGATATGACTTTGTGGACCCCATTCCTGCATAGCATAACTCTGCTGTAGTCAATGAAGTTACTGCAGGGTAGAATTTGGCTTAGTGAGTTTATAATGTGAACATTTATAAATGTATGTATTTAATAAAGAAATAAAGAGTGGTGTGATTTTTTTCCATGACAATCAAGGACTAAATCCTGCCCTGGCTGGCCCAGTGAGAGGGTACAGACAAGCTGCTGGGTGAATACTCCTATGTCATGCCAGGACAAGATTCCTGAAGCCTGTGGAATGCACAATGTGGGATGCATAATGCTGCTTCTCTGAGCTGCAGCAAAACATGTCCCCAGCTGGCACTTGCTGCTGCCTGTGGCTTACTCACCAGCCAATCTGTAAGGAGTAGGGCATAGATTTACCCCCTAACCTAATGACCACATTCCCTGGCATAATCTGACAATTTTTCCAAATACTCTCTCTTCCTAACAGATCCTGACCTGCTCCCTTTGCCCTCCTCCCTGCTCCTTTGGCACAATTACAGTTTAAAGTGGGATGTATCCCTAGATCTCTGTAGTGGGATGAGAGACCTCTGTGTAGATATTTGTCACCTAAAGGGGCTCAGCGACAAGAAGTGGCTGAGGAACTCTTGCTTTAAATGAAACTAGGGAGGTGGTGCGGGGGTGGGGGGAGGAGAAAGACGATCTCAAGTCCTATTGAAAAGAACATTTGGAGGGAGGAAAATTGACCCTGTAAGCCTTGATATTCCACTTAGTGAAGTTAGAACATTTTCCCCCAAGGGTTAGTCAGAAATGGACTCTGTTCAACCAGTAGGGATTTGTATTTCTTTGACTTTTGTTGTTATTTTGTTCATCTGTTTGCAAGCTTATGGGACTATATTTTGGTATAATTAATAATATAATTAACATGTGTGCATGTTGGAATTAAACGTTTTTCTGAATTAACCTGAGTTTGAGGCAGGGGCGGCTCTATGTATTTTGCCACCCCAAGCACAGCAGGCAGGCTGCCTTCAGTGGCATGCCTGCGGGAGGTCTGCCGGTCCCGCGCCTTCAGTGTACCCGCCGCCGAATTGCCGCCGAAGCCACAGGACCGGCGGACCTCCCACAGGCATGCCGCCAAAGGCAGCCTGACTGCCGCCCTCGCGGCGACCGGCAGGGCTCCCCCCATGCCTTGCCATCCCAGGCATGCGCTTGGGGCACTGGTGCCTGGAGCCACTCCTGGTTTGAGGATTGCTCTGGGCAAGTCTACACAGTTAAAAAACCCAACCCTGTGGCAGTGAGTGTCAGAATCTGAGTCAAATGACTGGGTTTCGTGCTGCAAAGCTAAAAAGAGCAGTGTAGATATTCAGGCCTGGGCTGGAGCCCGGGCTCCAAGATCTTCTCCCTCACTGGGTTTCAGAGCCTGGACTCCAGCTTGAGCCCAAATGTCTACATTGCTATTTTTAGCCCAGCAGTACAGGCCCAAGTCAGTTGATCTGGAATTTGAGACTTGCTACTGTGGGTCTTTTTGTTGTTGCTTCTGTGTAAATGCAGCCAATGGTGATTTAAACTACTGGGATAAACAATTTGGGTTATTTTAGGTTTACATATTCAGATTATTACACCCCTTGATGCAGTTTATAATCAGCAAAGCCCATCGCTAGTACCCACAGACTAAGACAAACATCTGTAAAACCAGGAAGTTTCATTGTGCAGACAGAAGTGGTGGGAGACCTCATTTTATTATTCACAATTATTTTTATAGCTTTCATAGTATTGGTGGCACTTCTTTACAGAGTGCACAATCTGCAGCTGTTGTCAACACACAACACAACATTTACATGAGGTCTGTGTAAATAAAAGATTTGTGCTGAAATACAATAGGCTCCATCACAGAGCCAGCATGGCCTATTTTTGTGGCCAGTAGCACATGCATGTTTTCAGAAGAGTGTGGCGGGCGCCAGCAATTTTTCAAGGCTTATTTATTATTTGCACATAAAATAACATGAAAAACATCATATTTAATATTACATAATATATGAATCCAGAGAGAAGAGAGAAGCTGGAGAGAAGCCGTGAGGACAGAGAACTCTGGTGCCCGCAGCCCCGGAGTACTCTGTCCCCAGAAGGCGCGGGGCCCCGGCTTCTCTCCCCTGCTGGGCACTAGGCGGGCCCTGCGCTTGCCGGGGACAGAGAACACCGGCACCCACAGCCTGCAGCCCCGGAGTTCTCTGTCCCCAGCAGGCGCAGGGCCGCAGCTTCTCTCCCCTGCTGGGCACTAGGCGGGCCCTGCATCTGCCGGGAACAGAGAACACCGCGCCCGCAGCCTGAGTTCTCTGTCTTCGTCAAGCGCAGGGCTGTGGCTTCTCTCCCCTACTGGGTACTAGGCGGGTGCACATAAATGCCCCGGCAAGCGCCATGGCGCCACGGGCACCATGTTGGGGACCACTGGCCTATTGGATGAGGCACTAGAATAGGTTTCAGAGTAGCAGCCGTGTTAGTCTGTATCCGCAAAAAGAAGAACAGGAGTACTTGTGGCACCTTAGAGACTAACAAATTTATTAGAGCATAAGCTTTCGTGGACTACAGCCCACTTCTTCGGATGCATCCGAAGAAGTGGGCTGTAGTCCACGAAAGCTTATGCACTAGAATAGGACTCAGGAGATCTCAGTTCTATTCCCAGCTCTGCTACAGCCCTTATTCGTTATTTCAGTTAAATCCCTGTGCCTATATTTCCCCTTCCCTTGTCTATTTAGACTGTAAGCTCTTTGGAGCAGGGAGTCTCTCCCACTATGTGCTTGAATAGTGTCTAGCAGAATGAGGCCTCTAGGCACTGTCACAATACATAATAATCCTCAACCCCTTTCAGTTTAATAAAAAATTCTTCGCAACTGCCTCACAAGTGACAATTGCCACTACGCAATTGTCTCCCAGGACATGAAGTTCCCTGACTCAGTCCCAGCTTCTGAAAGCCTCCTTTGCTCCCCAAACATATACACAATGATTCTATATAACAGAATCAAGAAAATTTACAAACATGGGCTCAATATATTTGCTTGTCTATCTTTTACGTAATAAAGAAAAAATATTGATCTTGTACTCACATGTCATGCACAGACAACCTAAAATTCTGGTATTTCCTAACTTTTAAATGCTTGATTTTGCAACCTTAACATTCTTTTTCATGTCGTTTTTGGTGTGTAATTTCCTAGGTTTTTAAACAAGCAAACTGAAAAAAAAAAAAAATCTGTCCTGTGGTATCATATTGGCCAAAACAAGTCATCAGCAGAGTTAAAATCTTTAGCTCCACCACACAGGCATCTTTCTGCTGTGTAGAGTTAATGGAATAATGGATAGCTGTAGTGGGTTGTTATGTTCTGTGTGGACCAGCACTAAAAGCAGATGAGACACAAACTTTGCCAAGGGGCTCACAGATATTTGCTGACATCAGGTGAATGGTGAGAATCTTGGGTTCTATTCTGAGCTCTGGAGTGGGGTGTGCTCTGCTGGGTACAGACTCGTATGCTTGTTTCCCCTAAAGCTTGACCCTTTATTTTCTATCCCTTCCAACTTGTCCCTGTTCCAGTCCTGTCTCTTCCCTACTCCTGGCTCCTTGTCCCTGTCCTATTCTTTGCTACATAGGCTTCTCATTGCAGTCCCAGTCTCCTTACCCAGCCAGTCCCAGTTCTCCCCCTCCCAAATCTCTTGTCCCCCCACTCCCTCACTGATTTGCAGTCCCAGTCTCCCTCTCTGGGTTTCTCATCCAATCTCAATCTCCCCAACCCCCTCTACCTGGTTCCTTGTCCCAGTCTTCCCCATCCTTGGATCTTTGTCTCAGTCTTTTGATTCAGTCAGTCCCAGTTTCCCTCCACACCCCAGCTCCTTGTCAGATCTGTCTCCCCTCACCTCCTTCCCATCTCACACTGGTTCCTACTCCAGGTCCCTTCATCCAGCCAATCCCAGTCTACTACCCTCCCTCCACTTTTGTCCGATCTCAATGTCCACCTTCCTCCCCCCGATCTCAGCCAAGTCCCAGACTCCTTGCCAAACCATTGCCAGCATCCCTCCCCAGAGCTCCCATTCTCCTTATACAACCAGTCCCAGCCTTCTGCTCCCAGTCCTATACTCCTTGCCCAAACAGTTCCAGTCCACCCTTCTCTGACCTTGGCTCCCAGTCTGAGCCTTTCTTCTCCTTCCTGGCTTCCAGTCCCAGCCTCCCTTCCCCTGGCTTCCAGTCCCCTTGCCCAGTCAATTCCAGTTTTCATCTCTCCAATTCCCAGTCTCCTCCCTAACTCCCAATCCCAGTTTCTCAATTCCCTCCAGTCCCAGTCTCTCCAGACTTCTTGTCCCAATCTACTCCCTTCCTTTTTGGTTTAGCATTTGTTCACTCTGCATTTGATCAGAAAATGTCTTCCTTCACAGTGCTGGTGTGCCAGCCAGGGGATTATTGAGAGCCCAGGAGGGACAGGCTCCCTGCTCTAAATTCTGGTGCTTGGCCCCCACCCCAGCAGAGAGTGACAATTACAGGGAAAGTCCAGCTTCACCTGTAGTCTGTGGCTGGAGCATGCTCAGTTGCTCGGTGAGGGTTGGCGGGTGGGGATCAGGATGGTGCATGCATCGCCTGATTAGCCGTAGGAGCTGGGAGGGGATGGCGGATGCCCAGTGAGGACAGAAGCTTGGGAGAACTGCTAAAATCTAAGAAGTCTTGACAGATCATATCTGAACATATTTTTCAAAAGTTTAAAACTTGGCCAGATTAGCAGCTCTAATACTGCCTTGCCTGCACTCTGCCCAATGATCTGTTTCACTGGGACCAGACCACTCTAACATTCCAAAGTTCGGAGCCACTTCCAGTTAAGCAAGCAAACAAACAATAATACACTTGGCAGCAAAATTATTCCTTCCTCCCTCGGTCCCTCAACATGGCATTTCTGTTATCTCCCCAACTCCCCTCACAAAAAATCTACCTTGATTTGAGGAGCAGAACAGAAAATATTCAGCCTAATCCCATGACAAATTTAAAGTTTGATATTTTTCAACCCACGACGGTTAGAATAGAGGCTTTATATTGTTGGAAAAAAGGATATTCCCTGCTTTTCCACAGGACAGAGAACACTTGCTTCTAGAGCTGGGAGATTCCAAGATAACAGGCCATAATAATGTAACAGAATTATATGTAGAAAACAGATCATTCCTAGAGGTTTCTATACTACTATTTTATTTTTTTCTCTCTCTGAGTCCTGTACAGTTAGACTGGCCATATAGAGATAGGAAAAAATAGTACCAAATGTTTAAAACTCTCTAAAATATTTCTAAAAGCTTTTTCTGAAAGATGTGGCCTATAGAGAATAAGAGGGCATGGTATTTATTGGCACTCTTTTAGAAAGAGTGGCATCACTTGTGATGACTGTGCTGCCCTCAAGCAGAGAGGTGTGTGTGTGTGTGTCTATCCCTCAGGTATGGGGTGGAGCATGTTGCAGTATTGCCAACTGTAAGCATTCAAAAATTGTGAGTCAGGCCCCCAAAATCATGAGTTTGGCTTAAAAACCATTACTTTTTAAAAATAATAGATGTGGGATACTTTTTATTTGCCTCTGGTTTCTGAGCCTTTAGGGCATGGTTGCTTCTTGTTTTCAAGCTTTTCTCTGCAACCATGAAGGCTAGAAACTTCCTTCACTTGCAATTTTAAGAAAAATACTAAATATTGTGAGATGTGAAATAAAATCATGAGAGTTGGCAACACTGCATCTATGTAGCCACCAAGCAGAGGGATGTGTAGGGGAGAATGAGGTGTGTGTCTGGGCCTCAGATAAAGATGGGGACACATACGCAGGAGCCTGATGTAGAGGGATGGATGTGTATGCATTGGGCTGACCTGCAATAGAATGTGTGTGTGGCACTCAGGCATAGTGGAGGGGTGTGTGTGTGACTTAGAGAGGAGAGTATAGCAGTATAGAGTTAGGGGTAAATGTGCAGGTGGGCCTGATGCTTATGGGTAGGGAGTGTGTGGACCACAGGCAGAGGTGTGCACTTGTGGGCCTTGGGCATAGCAGTGGGGAGGGGGTGTTGGTGGGGAAGGGTCCTCAGGCACAGGCTTCTATAGGATGGCCTTAAGTGCAGAGTGTGTGGGGGGTAGGTGAGAGGGCCTCTGGCACAGGGCTTTTTGGAAAATGAATGGGACCTCAGACACATGTGCGATTATGTATGTGAGAACCTCAGGCATAAGTATTAAGAACATAAGATGGCCGTACTGGGTCAGACCAAAGGTCCATCTAGCTCAGTATCCTGTCTTCTGACAGTGGCCAGTGCCAGATGCCCCAGAGGGAATAAACAGAATAGGCAAATATCGAGTGATGCATCCCTTCTTGTCCAGTCCCAGCTTCTGGCAATCTGATACTTAGGGACACTCAGAGCATGGGGTTGTGTCCCTGACCATCTTGGCTAATAGCCATTGATTGACCTATCCACTGATGGAATGTATCTAATTCTTTTTTTAACCTAGTTATACTTTTGGCCGTCACAACATCCTATGTGACAGACCCAGACCAGTGGGGTACAGGAGTCTGGTAGAGGGCAAATGTACTGGTCATTGGATGAGTAGTTTTCTGTTCCCTGAGTGACCAGAGAAGGGGCTGCACTAGAGTAATCAAGAACCTGCTAGAACCAGTTAAGGCAGGCAGGCTAATTAAGAAGAAGCTGCTAGAATTAATTAAGGCAGGCTAATCAAGGCACCTGGGTTTTAAAAGGAGCTCACTTCAGCTTGTGGTGTGAGTGTGAGGAGCTGGGAGCAAGAGGTGCAAGGAGTTGAGAGGGTATACTGCTGGAGGACTGAGGAGCACAAGCGTTATCAGATACCAGGAGAAAGATCCTGGGGTGAGAATAAGGAAGGTGTTTGGAGGAGGCCATGGGGAAGTAGCCCGGGGAGTTGTAGCTGTCATGCAGCTGTTACAGGAGACAGTATAGACAGCTGCAGTCCACAGGGCCCTGGGCTGGAAGCCGGAGTAGAGGGCGGGCCCGGGTTCCCCCCAAACCTCCCAATTGACCTGGATTATGGGTTCTTCCAGAGGGGAAGGTCTCTGGGCTGTTCCCCAACCCACATGGTGAATCTCTGCGGCAAGAAAATCTGCCAATAAGCGCAGGACCCACCAAGATAGAGGAGGAACTTTGTCACACCTGGCAATGAGTTCCACCAGGTTGACTGTGCGTTCTGTGAAGAAATACTTCCTTACACTTGTTTTGAATCTGCTATTAATTTCATTGAGTGAGCCCTGATTCTTATGGTATGTGAATAGTCACTTTCTCCTCATACAATTTTAGCACCTGCAAGTTTGCTCAATCCTACTTCTTGTTCACCCAATTGCTCAGACAAACAAGTTTATTTACATTTGCAGGAGATAATGTTGCCTGCTTCCTGTTTACAATGTCACCTGAAAGTGAAAATAGGCATTCTCATGGCACTGTTGTAGCTGGCATCACAAGATATTTACGTGCCAGATGTGCTAAAGATTTATATGTCCCTACATGCTTCAACCACCATTCTAGGGGACATGTGTCCATGCTGATGACGGGTTCTGCTCGATAACAATCGAAAGCAGTGCAGACAGATGCATGTTCATTTTCATTATCTGAGTCAGATGCCACCAGCAGAAGGTTGATTTTCCTTTGTGGTGGTTTGGGTTCTGTAGTTTCTGCATCTGAGTGTTGCTCTTTTAAGACTTCTGAAAGCATGCTCCACATCTCGTCCCACCCAGATTTTGGAAGGCACTTCAGATTCCTAAACCTTGTGTCAAGTGCTGTAGCTATCTTTAGAAGTCTCACATTGGTACCTTCTTTGTGTTTTGTGAAATCTGCAGTGAAAGTGTTCTTAACATGAACAACGTGCTGGGTCATCATCTGAGACTGCTATAACATGAAATATATGGCAGAATGCAGGTAAAACAGAGCAGGGGACATATAATTCTCCCCCAAGGAGTTCAGTCACAAATTTAATTAACACATTATTTTTTTAATGAGCGTCATCAGCATGGAAGCATGTCCTCTGGAATAGTGGCTGAAGCATGAAGGGGCATATGAATGTTTAGCATATCTGGCACATAAATACCTTGCAATGCTGGCTACAAATGTGCCATGCAAATGCCTGTTATCACTTTCTGGTGACATTGTAAATAAGAAGTGGGCAGCATTATGTCCTGTAAATGTAAACCAACTTGTTTCTCTTAGCCTTGGTCTACACTACGAGTTTAGGTCGAATTTAGCAGCATTAGATTGATTTAACCCTGCACCCGTCCACACAACAAAGCTATTTTTGTTGACTTAAAGGGCTCTTAAAATTGATTTCTGTACTCCTCCCCGACGAGGGGATTAGTGCTGAAATCGACCCTGCTGGGATGAATTTGGGGTAGTGTGGACGCAATTCAACGGTATATATCTCCTCAATATATGTTCCATTCTATATGCATCCGAAGAAGTGGGCTGTAGTCCACGAAAGCTTATGCTCTAATAAATTTGTTAGTCTCTAAGGTGCCACAAGTACTCCAGCTTCTGGGAGCTATCCCAGAGTGCTCCATTGTGACCGCTCTGGACAGCACTCTCAACTCAGATGCACTGGCCAGTTAGACAGGAAAAGCCCAGCGAACTTTTGAATTTCATTTCCTGTTTGGCCACCGTGGCGAGCTGATCAGCACAGGTGACCATGGAGTCCCAGAATAGCAAAGGAGCTTCAGCATGGACCAAACGGGAGGTACTGGGTCTGATCGCTGTATGGGGAGATGAATCCGTGCTATCTGAACTCCGTTCTAAAAGACGAAATGATTAAGTGCAGCCAGACACCAGGGTGGTTAGAAGAGCGCAGTAGGGCGTGCTGCACATCAGAGAAGCTTTGAAAAACCAGTTTCATGAATGGCCAGGCTACGGTGTAAAAATTCTGTTTGTTTCTCCTTGATGAAAACCCACCCCCCGGGTTCACTCTACTTCCCTGTAAGCCAACCTGAACTGCCCTCCCTTCCCCCATTTGATCTTCGCTTGCAGAGGCAATAAAGTCATTGTTTCAAATTCATGCATTCTTTATTAATTCATCACACAAATGGGATAACTGTCAAGGTAGCCCGGGAGGGGTGGAGGAGGAGGGAAGCACAGGGGTGGGGTAGTTGTAGGGGCACCCCCTAGAATGGCATGCAGCTCATCATAGAAGCGGGATGTCTGGGGCTCTGACCCGAAACGTCCGTTTGCCTCTCTGGTTCTTTGGTAGGCTTGCTTGATATTCCAGGCAGGACTGAATCTCCATTAGACGAAACTTAAAGAAGGGAATGACCTTGAGTCACTCCCATTTATGTCCAGGTGTCCCCAACTGACCTCACCGAGGCCGGCCAGGAGCACCCATGTCTGCCCAGGCACCCCCGACTGACCTCACCGAGGCCGGCCAGGAGACAGCAGCAGACGGTACAATACGGCTGCTAACCGTCTTTGCTAACTTGCAAAGGCAAGGAGCTGCTGCTGTGTAGCACTGCAGTACCGCGTCTGCCGGCAGCACCCAGGAGACGTAGGGTGACAGTGAGCTGAGCGGGCTCCATGCTTGCCGTGGTATGTTGTCTGCACAGGTAACCCAGGAAAAAAGGCGAGAAACGATTTTTTGCCGTTGCTTTCACGGGGGGGAGGCCCTGATGACATGTACCCAGAACCACCCGCGACAATGTTTTTGCCCCATCAGGCATTGTGAGCTCAACCCAGAATTCCAATGGGCGGCGGAGACTGTAGAAATTGTGGAATAGCTACCCACAGTGCAACTCTCCGAAAGTCGATGCTAGCCTCGGTACTGTGGATGCTCACCACCGACTTAATGGTCTTAAGTGGGGACACACACAATCGACTGTATCAAATCGATTTCTAAAAAATTTACATATTAAATCGACCTAATTTCTTGGCTGATCAAGAAGTAGGACTGAATGGACTTGTAGGCTCTAAAGTTTTGAGTGCAGTTATGTAACAAAAAAAAATCTACACTTGTAAGTTGCACTTTCACAACAAAGAGATTGCACTACAGTACTTGTATGAGGTGAATTGAAAAATACTATTTCTTTTATCATTTTTACAATCATATTTTGCAAATATTTGTAATAAAAATAATATACACTTTGATTTCAGTTACGATGCAGAATACAATATATATGAAAATGTAGAAAAACATCTAAATATTTAATAAATTTCAATTGGTATTCTATTATTTAACAGT
Source organism: Trachemys scripta elegans (assembly GCF_013100865.1). Classification (NCBI taxonomy): domain Eukaryota; kingdom Metazoa; phylum Chordata; order Testudines; family Emydidae; genus Trachemys; species Trachemys scripta. Next base: position 186,113,946 of record NC_048298.1, read on the forward strand.
GTGATTAAAACTGCGATTAATCGCGATTAATTTTTTTATAGTGATTAATTTTTTTGAGTTAATCGCATGAGTTAACTGCGATTAATCGACAGCCCTACTTTCCATGTATCAACATTGAATTTCATCTGCCATTTTGTTGTCCAGTCCCCCAGTTTTGTGAGATCCTTTTATGCGTGTGTGTGTGTGTGTGTGTGTGGTGATGGGGGGGGGGGGCAGAGGAGCTAAAGGGGAGTTGCATATGTAGTAGGGGCTTCCCACACAGGTGTATATAGGATGCCTCATAAAGGGGTGTGATTAGGAAGCTCGTGTGTGTGTTTGTGTTTGCACACATGGGGACCTCAAACATTGGTGTGTTTGCATGGGGGTTCTAAAGGTGTGTGTATCAGGCATTGGTGTTTGAGCATGGTGCTGGAGGTCTCAATAAAGACTCTATGTATGTAGATAAAGGACCTCACAAAACTGTATTCATATATGTGGGAGGGACTTAAGGAATGGGTGAGTGCTTCTCTCTGGATCACAGGGCAAGTTGTGCATGTGTCTTGCATGGCTAGTTGTGTGTGTAAGAGTCTCTTTTTGGTGGGGCACAGGGATGTGTATTAATATTTTTGGAATACTGGCATGTATGTGTGGCAATGGTGTCATTGGCAGAGTGTATCATTGCCCTGATGTGTGTGTGTGGGGGGGGGGAAGGGCATGTGACAGATACAGCAATTTCCTGAAATATCCTTGGAAAATCTTACTGTATTAAATGCAAAGTTTATGTATTGTTGTGGGCTGGGATTGTTACCTCTCTAGTGGGGGAGATGTGATGTGAGGGCTGGGAGTTCAAAGGACTATACTGAAATTGTGCCAGACAAGAATGGATTTTTTTAGACACTAAGTGTGAAATGGATTTCCTGGGAAATACCTAGGGGGAGGTTAATGCAAATTCCCCACCTCTGGTTATGCAAAAACCCACCTTCTCAGAGCAGAGCTTCAAAAAGCTAATTGCTGATTACCTGTTCCTGGAGGTTGGAGGACAAAGGCCTGATCTGTATAAGGAAACAGACTTATCTGCCCAGTTTGGGTTCTGGCTCTGATTCTGAGAGAACTATGAACTTGTAACCATAGGGAAAACCCAGTTGTGGGTTCATGGCTTTTAAAATGCTCAGTGGTAAATTATAACTATAGGCAATTACGCTGTTCATAACGTTTGGAGAGAAAACAACCTGCAGACACTGGCCTGTTGAGGCAGTCTGGCTTGTAGGGAACTGTGTAGTATAGAAAAACCCTGGTCAGGAGGTGGAGAGATGCAGGTCTCTGTCCAAGACGGGTGATGGCTGAGGAGCCAGGAGAATACAGATGCAGTTGCCATGATTGAAGTGTTTTCCCTTTCCATGAGTGGGGTGTGTGTGTGTGTGTGTGTGCGCGCGCGCACGCGCGCGCCACTGGCAGCGCGTCTTTGTGGGGCAGGGAGTCACTGGCCCTAGTGTATGTATGTGGGATCTCTGATGCTGGTTGCCTGGTGTGGGGCAGGGTGGGTCGGTGTTTCTGACACAGGGTTGTGTCTGTGCCGACGTTTCTGGAACATCCTGCCAGCTGCCCCCACCACCCGGGGATATCTGTGAGGCCGGGTGTCACTGACCCGGGGGGGGAGAGGGGGAGGGCACTGTGTGCGTGTGTCACCCGTTGGCTCGGCTGCCCCGTGCTCTCCCCGAGCGGGCTGTGTGTAGCCGTGTGTGCCTGCTCCGGGCGGGCACAGTGGAAACTTCCACTCCCTGCACCAGCAGCAGCGCGGAAGCCGCCGCATGAGGGGGGCGGGGCTGGCGCCTCACGCACGCGGCTCAGAGTCGCCCCCCCCCCCCGCACGCTTCGGACCTGCGACCCTCGCCGGGCGCCGCCCCCGCGCAGCCCCCGGCCCGCTGGGGACAGAGCGGGGCTGCGGGCCGGAGAGGGCGCGCGTGGGGGCGCGTCTAGCCCGGCCGGGAGCGGGGGACGGACTGGGGGGTGGCGCCTGGCTCCGAGGCCGGCGGGGGGCGGCGCTGAGGAGCCTGCGCAGCTGGCGGTGGCGCCCTTTAAGCAGCGACACTCGCCCGCCTCCTGCCTGTGCAGCCTGGGACCCAGCCGCGCCGCGCCGGAGCAGCCCCAGCCCCGCCGCCCTCCAGCAGCCGCGGGCCGCGCCCCCCTTTCTGCCCCATCTCTCCGCCGCCGGCAGGATGCCCCGCTATGAGCTGGCTTTGATCCTGAAAGCCATGCAGAGGGTGAGTGAGGGAGGGACCCGGCCCCTGCCCCTGCCCCTGCCCCGCGTGGCTCTCCCGCCAGCCCGCTGCCGGGCGCGTGCGCCCAGCCCGCCCGGCAGCGCCTGGCTCCCCTGGCCCGCGCCCTGGCTCGTCCCCTCGGCCTCCGGCCAGTGCCGCTGCCCCGCGGGCTGAGCGCGCACGTGCGTGTCATGGGGACGGGCTCGCAGGTCTCGCCTGCCCTGGGCTGCAAGGGGAAAAAAGGGGAAACCTGTTGTGCCGGTGCCTGGAGGCCTGGGGTTTGGGCTGCTCAGCTGGGCAAGTGCCCGGGGGGGGGGGAGGGGGAAGTGTGATGTGCCCAACTGGCCTGTGAAAGAACTTCCTCTCGGCCCCGCACCCACCGCATGCTCTTTCCTGCCCTTGCCCCGGCTCAGCTAGGGTTGCCAACTTTGATTGGATGAATTCCTGGAGATTTCATCACATGACATTATCTTTAACAAAAGATTAATCTTTAATTCCTAGAGACTCCAGGAGAGCCCTAGAGGGTTGGCAACCCTAGGCTCAGCACTGGTTACACTGTGGCTCCTCTCCACACCTGTGGTGGCTTATAGCAGGCCAGTGTTTAATTTGTAATGAAAGAGGTGCCAGGGTTCAAGCAGTTTATTTTAGTTTCATAACTGATGTCAAGCCTAGCCCTGACACAAATTAAGCACTGTAGTAGGTGCTAGGATAGTTACAACAGTTGCTGCTAGGTGCTCTCTCTCCTCACAAAGGCCTACAAGGAAGAGTGAAATCATGATTTCACTCTTGTAAGTTACAGCATTACCTTTTTGTGCAAGGGAGAGAGAGCCAGCATTGTGACCTTCTGACCCTGCCCATGTTAGGGAAATCTTTCAGATGGTTTCCACTGTTGCTAATGCCAGTTGAGCTCCTTTGATAACGCTAGTGCTCTCAGAGTGTCGCTGGTTGCCAGATGCTGCCAGGGTTTTGAGTGCCTAGGAACAGGATTAGATGATTTGTGTTTTTTTAAAAAAAAATAAAAAAAAAAAAATTGCTCATAGGTCTGCACAGGGAGCCAAATCAGCATTGGCTATGTATGTATGGGGTTTCTTTGTTATTTCTCTTAATTTCCCTAATGTAGGCAGGACTTTGAAACACACCCTAGTGTAAGGTGAATATTTGGTATTCCTCTTTCCTGCCTCTCATGCTAAGCTACATACACAACCCATCTTTATCTACTGCTATAAAGCTTACTGCATAGGGTCCTTGCACAACGCTACTGTCTAAATGCAACAGCTTTTCTATTAGTGTAGGTACCCTTTTAAGTCTTAATCCTACAAATTACATGTTGTTAATGTATTCTTGCTGACTTTCATCTTTAACTATTCTTTTGATACATTTGTAATAGTGCTGAAATGTTTAATTTTCTGCTATTAATTTAATTCCATCTTTCTGTTGTTTGAGCATGTTATCTTGTGCTAAACACTAGTACATTTCCATTCGTTTTATATGTAACCTCTGTTAGATTTAAAAAAAAGTGAGGTGTGGCGGTTACATTATACATTGCAAGCTTTCTGCATTTGAATTGGGAGGGAAGGTATCACAGATCTGACAACACAGTGACGTACAAACAAAAAATTATAATGCAAGCATGACTAGGAGTACTATGGCTTTGAAGAGCCTCACAAACATTCCTGGGGTTAGAACATGGTGAAGCAGAGATGTGCTTATAGTGACAGAATGCCTCCTATCTGCATTTATACACTTACAGTAAAACATTATGGTAACAACTAAAATACTCTTTAAAAAAGTTTGACTCTCCAGTATGTACTTTGTTAACAAATGTTCTTTGTTTAAGGCATTTCCGCAGACTAAAATGATTGCGTTAACTGCTCTGTAGTTCTGGTGAAATTAAGCTAGGTATAGAAACTTAAGTTTTTCTAACCTACTCCTTGTATCATAACTCTAAAATCTGGAGTTCATTTTAAGTCTCGTTTTAATTGGTAAGCTAACTAACTTGCTGTCTATGAATATCTTGCTGCAGTTTGACTTTCTGTGCAGTTAAAACCCTTTAAAGAGCAATTCTATGCTGACTGTGGCGCTTCCCTAAAGTGGTGGTGCTGAATCTCAAGAAGTGGATTGTTTTAATGAGCCCCATAAGATCTCTCCCTGCACGGCATGCTGGGTTGAAAACTTTGTATTTTAAGGATTCTTAAGTGTAAAAACTATTACTAAGGCTGTGATGTAAACACACCAAAGCAAGAAAATTCAGTTTGGGCTAATAGTCTGAAATCCTGTAATGAATTGCATTAACAAATATATTTATGGAATTGAATGATTTAATACACATAGCTGGGTCCTGAATAAACTAGATTTGAATTTGACACTATTTAGTATTTCCTGATCAAACAAAGAACCCTAGTGATGACTTTCTAGAAAAAGTTTAAATATTGTTTCTATATTTGAGACATCTTTGCAACTGCAATCCAAGAAATAGCATGTGAGACTTTGGTTCTGTCACGGTCTCCAGCTGGGGTACTCATTTTGTCCAAATTATTTAATATGTATGGAAGAGATCTTTCAAAGACACAAAGGCTTCGAATGCCAATATGGTGCTTAACTGCCACTTCTGCTTTTGAAAATCTTCCTCTACCTTAACAAGAGGCCACAATAAGGATAGTGCTCCATGTAACAGTTGCAGCATAAATGTATGGAGATGTACTTTTCTGCCTTGAAGAGTTTAGAGTCCCAAGATTACAAGTGACGTGAAAAGTGAAGGTAGTGGTACACAATAAATAAATAAATAAATAAACTTCTTTTTTTTTTATTGTAAATAGATTAACTGTTAATTCTTTCTAACATTCTCTTCCCCCACCTCCTCCTTACCCCCCAGTCCAGCTCAGCCCACATTATAGGCATTGTAGCAAAGGTGAGTCTTCAGGAGGAGAGGGTAGTGACATTTCAAGTCAGTTCCAAGGGAATGTATGGGGAAAGGGGAACTCTTCAGGAAACTTCCTGCCTGTTCTCCCAGTTGTGGTGATGAACCTTCTAGTCAGTGAGGGCTTGGAAACGGTTTTGTCTTGCTCTAATGTTGTTCCTTAGATTGACCTGAAGGGGGCAATGAGACATTCTTTCAGGAAATGCTGCCAGCCTGTAAGTGTAGGACAGACATGGGACCTATACTCTGATCCCTTGTGTGGCATTGCCTCTTCCTGAAGCTTGACTTGTGTGTTGGTATACCTCTCTTCAATAAATCCTATAGTTAGTTTTCTTCTAACTGAATCAGCAGTCTACTTTCATGTTCAATATTTTATTAGTTCCCTTCAAGAGAAGAATATATTCAGGGGTTTTGGGATGAACTCAGTTTTGTAACCAATTGCATGGATCATGCAGTATCAATTAATTTTTCATATATAATTCTCCTGTTTCAGCAAATAATTTCACGAATATCTTGTGATTCTCTAAGGCTGCCCTTGCTTCTGAGTTTGACTTTATGTTCGCATGCTAACTTTTTTTTCAACATGTATTCTTTGCCATCTAAGCAGGTTGCCATGTTTCAATAAATTCTCTGCCTGCTATGGAGAACATTCAGCTATGTTAGGGAAGCCCAGGCTATGGACAAAAGTGCTGCCTGACAACTCGATCTTTATACAACTGAGCTTTTGATATTTCTTCCTGTGAAGAAAAACAAAAAGTAAGAGGTTAAGAAGCAGACTTTTTTTTTATCCTCTACTTTTTCTTTCCTACTAGTTAGCATTTCTTGTATTTATTTTTTGATCTATAAATGTTTGTGAGACCTTAAGTGGTTATATCAGCACCTCACAGTTTAGTAAGTTCAGACAAAATTCTCTACTTTCTTCCTTTGCCTGCTGGAGTAACTTACAGGTAGATTCCTCTTCCCGTCCCTGTCTCTCACTAGGCTCATAGACAGCATGAAGAGTCTACTGTGAAAAAGTTAAGGACTAAATATATGCTACACTTCTTTGACTTAACACTGTGAGATGTGTAGTCATTATGTACTCATGCCTACAAGAGAAGAGTCTGGGTCCAGCTCCCTGTGAGAGCTCTGTCTCCTGCTATAACTATTCTTGTGAAAGCACTTTCTTTTGCAAGCCTTGTATGTAAATAAACTTTCTACAAGTACCACCTTCTGGACTGAAATATCTGATGTTTCTCAGGCCCATATAAAAATAATCCATTTTCTTTTTAAAAGTTGAGTTATCAAAGTGTGGGTTATGTGTTTGGGCGGGGTGTGTGTGCAGAGGATTTTATTATTTCAGAAAATAGTTTAGCTTTCTTTAGTTTGAATAGCCAGTATATCTAATTTAAGTAGTCAGGATTTAACAATTAAAATTTCCTATCAGCTTAATCCTAACTAAGGACGAGTGCCTTTGATGTATTGGTTAAATAAATTTTCTTCAAGTTACAGGCACTAGCATACCGTATACATTAGGACATGAGTTAACCCTTCACTGAGGTACAATACCTCATATTTGAAATGTGATTTGAAAATTCCTGATCTTTTAAGGGAATCCCTGTAGGTAGACCCTTGCACCTATGCAGATTCCAACTGACTTCTGTGAGGTTTAGATAGGCCTTAATTCTGCATTGGGCCTCATGCAGGTAGACCCTTATGCCTAATTCAGTTAAAATGGACTCTGGAGTGGGGAAAAAAGGAAATGGCAATCTATTTGGCTCATGGTCCATACAGTGATTCTGGGCGTGAGCGGGCACAGACATGGGTTGAGCAGAACAGTGGATAGGGGGCAGTGGATTGTGTAAATGAAGAAGAGTGATGGGAGGTGCAGTAATACAGAAGACTGATTCTGGAAACCTGAGTTCTAATCTTGGCTCATTTATCTTGTGACTGGGCAAGTCATTTAATCTTTGTACTTCAGTTTGTCCACTTGTAAAATTTGCTCATCAGTCTAGCAGAGAAAGGTATAACATGATCCAATTGCTGGAAATGGAAGCTAGACCAATTCAGACTTGAAATAAGGCCTACATTTTTAACTGAGGATAATTAGCTATTGGAACAATTTACCAAAGGTAATGGTGAATGCTCCATCACTGACTACATGCCTTTCTAAAAGAGAAGCACTGAAATTATCTTGGGGAAATTCTATGGCCATATCATATAGGCGGTTAGATTACTAGATCATTTTACAGGCGTGTATGGGATTCATAGATTCTAAGGCTAAAAGGTCATTATGATAATTTAATCTGACCTCCTGTACAACACAGTCCATAGAACTTCCATCCCCCCCAGATAATTCCTAGAGCACATCTTTTAGAAAAATATCCAATCCTGATTTTAATTGTCACAGTGGAGTCTCCATCATTAATCCTTGGTACAGTGTTCCGATGGCTAACTACTATCATGGTTAAAAAATGTATGCCTTAATTCCAGTCTGAATTCAACTAGCGTCAACTTCCAGCCATTGGATCGCGTTATACCTTTGAGCCTACAATTAAATATTTGTTCCCCATGTAGATACTTGTATGCTGTGATCAAGTTACCCCTTAACCTTCTCTTTGTTAAGCTAAACAGATTGAACTCCTTGAGTTGATCACTCCGTAAGTCAGATTTTTAAATCTTTTAATCATTCACTTGGCTCTTCTGTGAACCCTCTCTGACTTATCAACATACTTATTGAACTGTGGGCACCAGAACTGGACACAGTACTCCCAGCAGCAGTTGCACCCTTCCAAATACAGTGGTAAAATAAATTCTCTTCTCCTATTCAAGATTCTCCTGTTCATGTATTCCAGGATTGCTGTAGCTCTTTTGGCCACAGCATCACACTGGGAGTTCATGTTGAGCTGATTATCCTCCATCACCACCCCCAAATCTCTTTCATGGTAACAGCTTCCTAGGCTAAAGTCCCCTATCCTGTAAGTATGGCCTACCATTTTTGTTCTTAGATGGATATGTTTACACTGTTTGCATGTGCCAGTTTACCAGGTGATCCAGATTGCTCTGAATTTAGTGACCTTTGATCTGTCATCTTCATTATTTACCACTCTCCCAATTTTTGTGTCATTGCAAAGATTCAGTGATGACGTTTTCTTCTAGGCCATTAATAAAAAATGTTAAGTAGCGTAGGGCCAAGAACAGATCCCTTCAGGACACCAATGGAAACAGACCTGCCTGGTGACCCTAGTGCTTTCAAAGAAAGCACTCAGTAAACCATGTAAAGCCAGTTAGCCCCACTCTCAAGCCTAGGTTCTTTGGGTACACCCTTGCTGCCTTATCTCTTGAGGCCAAAGGGGCTTTTCATGCTCATCAGGGCCTGCAGTCCTTGCCCTCTTGACCTGAAAAAGGAAAGACCACAGGCTGGCCGGAGCTCATAAGCAGTTAAGGGAAGGGGTCTTCACTCATGGAGAGCTCCTGAATGGGCTTGAGGAGGAAGGTGAGTAAGAGAAGGGATCCTTTACTCTCTGGGGTCCTTCTGCCATCAGTCCCCCCACTTCATGGTGCTTGGGGAGTAGTGAAAGAGTTAATCGCTCCTTGTCACTCACCCTTCTCCCTTCCCAAAATGCTTGGGGGGAGGGGGAGAGAGAGTAAGGGGGAGTTTTTCTGTCCGGTTCCAAGTCTCATGCCACTTGCATTTTTCCTTTCCTGCAAACGAAAGTAGAAGAGCTCCAGTCCTTTGGACATTAGGAAGATGTCCATTCATCAGGGAGAAGAGCCTGGATCCTGAGGATCTACAAGGATTTGTAGGAATGGGACTTGATCTCTGTGAACCATAGAAGGCCAGCAGTATCAGGACTCTCCTCCATGGGATGATGGGTGGCTAGCAGAAACTTTTGGGTTTTTTTTGGTTTGTTTTCTGCCCCCCTCCCTCCTATCAGCTCCTTCTCCGCAACCTCCTATGGCCTGCCAGATTAGAAGGGTTACAAGAAGGGGGCCCACGATACACAGAACATGTCTCCAGCACACCTTAGCATTGCACCTAATGTAGTTTTAAATGGTCCTAACATGTGTCCTCTATAAATCGGCATGAAATTAGAGGATGTATGTATGTGAAAAGAACTTGTGATGTGACACAGCAGCCCATTTAGTGCTGGTGATATGTATGAGACAAATTATAAAACCAATGTTTCATGCTCCTCTTCAATACCCTTTGTTGAAAGAAGGAAAGGTTGGATGATGGCATCTTTATGGGGCAGAGTTTACATGAATAGCCTTGACTCTTGAGGTTTTCATGGTTTCTCACTGTTGTGGAGCTGAACTCAAACTATTTCAAGTTTATTATGTACTCAGACCATGATATATATCTGCTTAATATCCCTACATAAAAGTTGATGAAGTCTGGAACATTACTGAAATGTCACTTTAAAAGGACCTTGCACTGAAAAATGTAATATTTGTGGCCTCATGTCAGTTTCATAAGCTGCTGCTTGAGAGAACTTGGTAAGATGAACACAGCTCAAACCTGCAGAATGGGCATAACATTTAGAGTTGCTTTATGCCTCCCTTCATTTCTGATTACCCACCTGGTTTGAACTTATTAATGTTCAGAAATTATTGCAGCCCTGATTATGAACCCAGAGAAATGGGAACCAATATTGTTCAAAAACAAACCTCTTTCTCACTCTGCGTCCCCACCCCTCCAGCCAAGCTCTATTGAAATCTGCTCTACATATTTAGGCATCTAAGTATGGATTTAGAGGACTGTCTTTTGGTACAGTTTTTTAAGCTCTTGCCCTATAGTCTTATCACAAAAATAAATGTGCTCTAAGGGTGAGAGTACGATGACCTAGAGTAGTGATGGAGTTCTAAAGGCATGGAAAATGGGTTGAAAAATAGAAGTGTTGGACTCAGTTTTTGATTATAGGAAAACAGGGGATACTAGTTGGAACACTTAGTTAATATGCTGGCCTTTCACTACTGGAGTCCTGGCTTCAGATTTTGGCTTGGGTTACAAATGAAAGTTTGACTTTATACTAATTCTCATTGGACACTAGGAAAAGTCTACAGAGATTGGCATAATCAGTCCCTCGTACAAGAGAAGCCCCAGAATAGAACTTGCTGGTATTGGTAGAGCTCTATGGAGAAATCCACATAACAAATATCTGCTCTATTCATAACTCTAGCTATTGCTCTGGTTCATTAAAAGAAGTCCTTTGGAATGCAGTGCACATTAAGTATTTCTCCTAAGAAAACAATCAATTTAAATAATGACAGTGGTATTACTGTGGTGTAATAATGTCTGTCTTCATCCACGGACTCTCTAATATGAGCATGGGCTCTGTCTTGCATGCACTAAGATTATGTAGTTCAAGGATTCTATTTAGTAAATAAGTAGTTTGGGGTAGTACCTGCTGCTATACTTCCCCTGTGGGAAGGGTTGTTTTTTTTTTGTTAACCTCCTCCCCATTAATTTTTTAAAATTTATCTATACATGTGTTGCAAGTAGTGCAAGCTGCTTCAAGCTGCTTGCCAGCATGGCTCAACCTTGATGTGGAGAAGCAACCTCTAGGAGTCAGGGGGCAGCTCATTCACTCTGTCTCTATTGCCTTAGTTGGCAGGGTGGTTTCAGCCAGTCACAGCTCCCTGAGTTTTACCATGTTAACCTGAAAACTTGTTAAAATATGTTGCTCCCTTTCCTTGTCAACCCTCTGTTTATACTACTTTGGAGGCTCTTGTCTGGATCTCATCTGATCCTAGTGAGGTAAATAGAAAGGAGCATAAACACTGCCAAATTGTAAAAATGTAATAAGAAAAGCCAAAGAGGAGTTTGAAGAATGGCTAGCCAAAAACTCAAAAGGTAATAACAAAATGTTTAAGTACATCAGAAGCAGGAAGCCTGCTAAACAACCAGTGGGGCCCCTCGATGATCGAGATACAAAGGAGCGCTTAAAGACTATAGTCACTGCAGAGAAACTAAATGGATTTTTTGCTTCAGTCTTCATGGCTGAGGATGTTGAGGAGATTCCAAAACCTGAGCCACCTTTTGTAGGTGAGGAACTGTCACAGATTGAAGTGTCACTAGAGGAGGTTTTGGAATTAATTGATAAACTTAACATTAACAAGTCACTGGGACCAGATGGCATCACCCAAGAGTTCTGAAAGAACTCAAATGTGAAATTGCGGAACTATTAACTGAGGTTTGTAACCTGTCCTTTAAATCGGCTTCTGTACCTAATGACTGGAAGTTAGCTAATGTAACGCCAATATTTAAAAAGGGCTCTAGAGGTGATCCCGGCAATTACAGACCGGTAAGTCTGTCGGTACCGGGCAAATTAGTTGGAACAATAGTAAAGAATAAAATTGTCAGACATGTAGAAGAATATAAATTGTTGGGCAAAAGTCAACATGGTTTCTGTAAAGAGAAATCGTGTCTTACTAATCTATTAGAGTTCTTTTGAAGGGGTCAACAAACATGTGGACAAGGGGGATCCAGTGGACGTAGTGTACTTGGATTTCCAGAAAGCCTTTGACAAGGACCCTCACCAAAAGCTCTTATGTAAATTAAGTTGTCATGGGATAAAAGGGAAGGTCCTTCCATGGATTGAGAACTGGTTAAGACAGGGAACAAAGGGTAGGAATTAATGGTAAATTCTCAGAATGGAGAAGGGTAACTAGTGGTGTTCCCCAGGGGTCAGTCCTAGGACCAATCCTATTCAACGTTTTCATAAATGATCTAGAGAAAGAGGTAAAAAGTGAGGTGGCAAAGTTTGCAGATGATATTAAACTGCTCAAGATAGTTAAGATCAAAGCAGACTGTGAAGAACTTCAAAAAGATCTCACAAAAGTAAGTGATTGGGCAACAAAATGGCAAATGAAATTTTATGTGGATAAATGTAAAGTAACGCACATTGGAAAAAATAACCCCAACTATACATACAATATGATGGGGGGCTAATTTAGCTACAACGAATCAGGAAAAAGATCTTGGCGTCATCGTGGATAGTTCTCTGAAGATGTCCATGTAGTGTGCAGAGGCGGTCAAAAAAGCAAACAGGATGTTAGGAATCATTAAAAAGGGGATGGAGAATATATTGCCTTTATATAAATCGATGGTACGCCCACATCTTGAATACTGCATACAGATGTGGTCTCATCTTAAAAAGATATACTGGCACTAGAAAAGGTTCAGAAAAGGGCAACTAAAATGATTAGGGGTTTGGAACGGGTCCCATACAAGGAGAGATTCAAGAGGCTAGGACTTTTCAGCTTGGAAAAGAGGAGACTAAGGGGGGGATATGATAGAGGTATATAAAATCATGAGTGATGTGGAGAAAGTAGATAAGGAAAAGTTATTTACTTATTCCCATAATACAAGAACTAGGGGTCATCAAATGAAATTAATAGGCAGCAGGTTTAAAACAAATAACAGGAAGTTCTTCTTCACACAGCGCACAGTCAACTTGTTGAACTCCTTACCTGAGCAGGTTGTGAAGGCTGGGACTATAACAGAGTTTAAAAGAGAACTGGATAAATTCATGATGGTTAAGTCCATTAATGGCTATTAGCCATGATGGGTAAGGAATGGTGTCCCTGGCCTCTCTTTGTCAGAGAGTGGAGATGGATGACAGGAGAGAGATCACTTGATCATTGCCTGTTAGGTTCATGCCCTCTGGGGCACCTGGCATTGGCCACAGTCAGTAGACAGGATACTGGGCTAGATGGACCTTTGGTCTGACCCAGTACAGCCGTTCTTATGTTCACAGATCCGGCACTTCACTTTTCCAATGTTCCTTCTAGTTTTTTCCAGCAGTGCAGTGAAAGCTTGCTTTTTCTTAGTACTTGAGCCTATGTAGGCCCTGGCTTTTGCAACTGTGGAGGGATCACTAATAATACGGACACTTAGCTGTCAGTAATTAGCTGTACACAATTGACTTTTTTTTCCAGTCTGCTCGACCACCATAAGAGTCTATCTGGTCAGTGTCCACTTTGTGCCATCGTTAATCCTGCTAATGACCTGGGGAAAAGTTTTCAAAATTTGGTGGCCAAAAAGTGGTTTAATTTTCAGGTGTGCTGAGCACTTTCAGGGGATGCAGAGGATGCTCAGTACGTATGAAAATTAAGTCACTCTTGTTTGGGTACTTTAACTTCAGGCAACAAAGTATAAAAAACGTAAACTTTTATTTTTATTAAATCGTGAACAGACTCTTCATGTTATTTGGTAACTGACATTACTATAGTAGGTCTAGGGTTCCATGTTTATATATGTAACTTATAAAAGCTTTTTGTTCTTAAAACAAAACAAAAGACATTTGCTTAATGAACAAATGGGGGCCCGAACCTGTTTCCTCAGATGTGAGGGGTTTGGGGAACATGGAGAGTGTTGAAGATGCAGCATCTCAATCCTGGGGACTCATGGGGAAGGAAAGTGGAGGCACTTACACAACAGAGTTGCTCTTCTATACTTTCTTGGCTCTTGCCTGTAGCACAGATCCATCAGGAGCTGCACTGCGGTTGTCTTAGTTCTTCCCAGTTGTCTTGTGCCAGCCATGGTTGCATATCATAAAATATCTGTGGGGTCAGCAGAGGGCTGTGTTAGGAAGAGTGGAAAGTCCCTGGCTGTGGCCCCCTCTTTTTCCCCAAACCTGCTAAAGCCTGAGACTTGTGGTATATTTACAGGGTGTTCCACTCCCCCCATAGCCTACACCTGTCAGGTTTTTGTGCCTACTACCCTTTATTCTTAGAGGCCTATTAGCCTCTGAGTATGCTTGTTTAACTTCTAATGTTAATTAGGCACACATATCAGTATAGCAGACCATTCAGGTTGCATGCTGCTACAGTAAAATATAATTGCAATTTGGGGGTTTGAAATGTAGTTATGTTCAGAAAAGTATCTATTAAAGCACTTTTACTCAACATTTCTGCTTCCTGTACTTATTACATCCTATCTTCTTATTTTTACTCCTGCATTGCAGAGCCAACAGTTATGAGAGAGTGAGCAGATTCTATTCTGGTTTATGCATCAACAGAGCTGATGAACGAGCTAGGGGAAAAAACACAACTTGATTCTTTTAGGACCATGCTGATATTTGCAGACCTGATGGGTAGGAAAAGGTCTTTATTGTGAACTGCATTATTATTATTTTTTAAATGTTAAGAGACGCATGTTAGACCCAACAACAGTGCTTTGAGTCATTTCATCCTTCAGTTTCACTGGGCCATATAGCTCCAGTTACTACATTTGCTTTTGTTGCATAGACAGAACTCATAAGTTTGTCTACAAGAACGTATACTTAAAATTGCTATGCTGTACTGGATCTGGACAAAATGCAGCATATTACCCCATAAAGACAATTGTGTGTAGCTCATCAGAAAAGTAGTCTGATCCATAGAGGTGTTTCACTTGTCCAGATTCTCATTAAAAAATACTCTGAAAGAAAAAAAAGAATGTATTACTGCAGCATCGGAAGAACTTGCTGCATAACTTGAATAGCATAGGATGGTTCTAGTATAATAAAGTTATCAGGGTCACTTCAATAGACAAAAAGTGGATTAACTGCTAATATGTACTCAGATTCTAACTACTAGGTTTGGCAGCTCCTTTTCCTGGAATTGGGAGCATTAATACTTTGGAAAGGTTTTCAGCTATGTAGGTATTGAACTTCGTATTAATGATCCATTTCTCTGGAGTTGCAGATTTATAGGAGGCAGTTAAGGCATACCTTTGTGAGAAAACCTAAGGGGTGGGCAAAGGTTAAATGTCATTTCCAGACAAATACTTTTTAACCCTACAAGGCTATGCACAGATGTGTCCACTAACTTGCTAATAAGTGCATAGTTTTAGTAACCTGTGACTTATCTGCCTCTGAAATAATTTTTTTTATTTTGAAAAGAGATCATTTTGGAGGGAGGTGGGGGTTGAAGAGAATATTTTGTACATAGTCTTTTCCTCTTAATGAGAGTTGCCAGGATAGACTATATCTTTGTTGAGAAGAGTCAAGGAAAACATAGCAGGAATGCTTACCAGCTGGAAGGAAAGGAGATGGGGAAGCAGCATTTAAGGCTGCAGCTGTGGGTCTCTTCCCTCCTCTGGATTATGTAAAGGGCCATCTGTCAGATAATCATGCTGGGAAAGCTTCCTTTTAAAAAAGTGACCCAACAGTTCTGAATTTCAGTTGTGACCGAGCACTTTTAAAGAACTGTGAGTAAGGCCTGAATTTCTATATGGTCTTTTTTTTTTTTTTTTGAGGGATCCAATTAAAACTTCAAAATAGCTGTTTGTTTTTGTTTCTGTAATAAGAATTTAGATGTAATCTTGGTGTCAACTGCTAGCTGCATTTAATGTACCAACACATCAGAGTCTTACATGAATCCTACATAAGCTGTGCCATAAACTAGTTGTCTTACCTGTAACATTCCAGACTTTAAAGTTTTAAATGGTGGCTGGATCATCCACATGAACATCTGAGAAACATAGGTCTTAGATGTATGAGCCATTTTCCCATTCTAATAACAAGTAGAGTGTATGTTCTTATAACAGGGATCGGCAACCTTTGTCATGCGGCCCGCCAGGGTAAGCCCCCTGCCGGTTTGTTTACCTGCCGCATCCGCAGTTTCGGCCAATCGCAGCTCCCACTTGCCACGGTTTGCTGCTCCAGGCCAATGGGGGCTGCGGGAAGCAGCGCGGGCCAAGGGATGTGCTGGCTGCTGCTTCCCATTGGCCTGGAGCAGCAAACCGTGGCCAGTGGAAGTTGCGATTGGCTGAACCCGCGGATGCGGCTGGTAAACAAACTGGTCCGGCCTGCCAGAGGTCTTACTCTAGTGGGCCGTGTGCCAAAGGTTGCTGATCCCTGCCTTATAATATTTCTTCCTCTGTGTGCCGTATAAATCCTACTCTGAATCTATGCTACCGTATCTTGTATCCTTTTTTGAGAATTTGCCTTTAGCTAATATGTTTAAAAAAAAAAAAAAAAAAAAAAGGCAGTTTGAGTCGTACTAATATTTGCACAGAAATCTCATATAACAGTTTGACACAAAGGAAAAACTTTCTTGTACTTGTGATATGGCCCAATCAGAAAGTAGCCAGAGCTGAAATTCACTGTTCTTGGCACCAATTTTGACTTGCTCCTGGTTTTGTCAGTGCCACAAACACTATTCCCATGACTTGATAGTCTCCCCATGCAGATGTTTGAGTCCTTCTTTAATCAGGAAGGTGGAAAAGTTTCAGTAGTCAGTACAGATTTGTTGCATTGTCACTGAAGGTATGTTTACACAGCAGAGAAAAGGCCGTAGCTGGCTCATACCAGCCGATTTAGGCTCGTGGCTTGGACTGCAGGGCTGTTTCACTGCTGTGTAGACTTCCAGATCCCAGAGCCAGGGTTCCAGCCTGAGCCCAGAAGTCTACACTGCAATGTAACAGCTGCAGGTTTTTCTTTGCTGTGTAGATGTACGTCACTACAGCAGTTCAGAGTAACTTCTTATACCAGCTTCTTATTTAATTTAATTCCAGCATAACCCTGGAAATTCTTCCCTTTTTCCTTTCTTTGTTCCTCTGATCAATTTCAAATTTCCCTCAAAGCTTTACCAGGCTGAACACCGCAAACCAGGTCTGAAAGTTGCAAAAGTGATGCTTTTGAAAAGTAGCTATTTAAAGTGTGGTTTGGCCCTGTCTATAGGTGGCAAGTTCTCAAGAAGTTCTTAACATTATAACCAAAATAAATACTACATGTCCAGTGACAGTGTCTCAGTTGTGACATATGACAACTTATTAAAGGGCAAATACTGATTACTGCTATTGATCACTTAGTGTCAGTGTCACCAGTTTAGGTCCAAAACTTTTTCAATAAGATAGGAGGACAAGGCACTAAAACTTTACTCTTCTCTTGGCTCACCTTTTTATAGTTATTACTTAGATTGGGTTAAGAGAAATTATGCATCTGGGAGCGGTTACTTTTGTATACTTTTTTTTTTTTTCTTAAAATAATATATAAAATCTTGGAATTAATGTTGTATTGTAATTACCTTTGACATTTAAAAATAATGAAAGAAGCACTTGCAGCTAAGTAGTGCATTACATTCATACCCCAAAGCTTCATGCAGTTTGGAAACATTTACAGTGTACTGTCTTGTTTAGGAATAAATTAAATAAATTAAATTCCATGAAGAATTTAAAAACAGATCTGTGGTCTGAGACTCCATGATCTTGATAAATTGATTACAGTCGAGTGCTCAGTATGTTTTGTATCGCATATAAATATTCTCATGTAAAAACTGAGTATCTTCGTTGGTTCTGAAATACTTTATTTTTTTGTGCAGTGTTCTGCTTTATAAAATGGCCAGTTCATACAAATACACCTCTACTCTGATATAACACGACCCGATATAACATGAATTCGGCTATAACGTGGTAAAGCAGTGCTCCGGGGGGGCGGGGCTGCGCATTCTGGCAGATCAAGTTCAATATAACACTGTTTCACCTATAATGCAGTAAGATTTTTTTGCTCCTGAGGACCGCGTTATATCGGGGTAGAGGTGTATGCAAAAATGGTTGACTGAAGTGGAACCTTTTTTCTTGTTAACACATCTGCGTGAGTGAGAAGTGCACATTCTCACAGTAACTAAGCAGCATGGTTACCTGTCATAGTTTCCTGAAACAGCAAAAGAGTTTACATCTTTTTAATTATTTACGGTACTCATCCATACTCTCCGCCTTAACTCCGTCTTAACATAGTTTTATATGGGAATCTTTTGTTTTTGTTTTTAAATTTAATTTCACACATGAATGCTAAACAAGAAACCCAAAGAACGCTACCCTGTGATAGTTTGAGTTGTAGATATATAATATGAACCTTTAAACCATTTTTGTTTTAAGGCCAGATTTGTTGTTCTGCTCTGGCAGCTTTGTCATTTCAGAGCAGTCTAAAGCATCTGGAGCACATTGGCCAATTAAATGATTTTTACAGCGACTCTGTATCCGTGAAGCAGCACAAAACATCCAGGGCATACTGGTGAATCTGGCCCATAATTTCCACAGAATGCAACTATACATTTTTTTTTTTTTTTTTTTTTTTTTAGTGTAATGATAGTTGAAGGCCAAATAATCTTAGTGAGAACTCTTGACATGTACAGCTCCTTTGTGCCGTTGACTTTCTTCAGCCCACGGAATTGAAAGATCCAAATTAACTAGAGAGGGAAAGTGATTGACATCAAAGGTAACTAAATCAGATGTCCATACTTAAGAGTAACCTGAGCTGTATACGTGGCCCTCTCTATTTTATAATAACTGGCTAAAACAGCAATTAATACACTTAATTGCAACCTAACTTTTTGTACGTATGCTAAATTTGAAGATCACAATGAATTTTTAATCCTAGGTAAAACTTGAATTCTTGTGGTGGTAAAATCATTTGGGACAAAACAGGTTTGAGTATTAAATTTCTTAGTTTACTTTTAACTCAGGCTAGGTCTACACTACGCGCCTGAATCGGCGGGTAGAAATCGACCTCTTAGGGATCGATTTATCACGTCCCGTCGGGATGCGACAATCGATCCCCGAATCGACGCTCTTACTCCACCAGCGGAGGTGGGAGTAAGCGCTGTCGACAGGAAGCCGCAGAGGTCGATTTTGCCGCCGTCCTCACAGCGGGGTAAGTCGGCTGCGATACGTCGAATTCAGCTACGCTATTCACGTAGCTAAATTTGCGTATCTTAAATCGACTCCCCCCTGTAGTGTAGATGTAGCCTCAGAATAGTCAACTCGCTTGTAAATTCTCAGAAAACTCATTCTGTACTCAGTAAATGCTTTAAGTTTGGTAGGGAGGAAGGACTTGCTATTCTTCACACAATAAATATGCAGAAAATAGATAGGGACAGGTTTGGACAGTAATTATTTAATGACTGTAGATGTTGAGATTCAAAAAGTTAGTTTTGTAACTGCTAAAACACAAATTGTGAACATCCTCTGTCAAAATATACAAAGTAAATATCCTTAAATCAAACTCTAACTTCTCAAGCAGCATTTTCCTGACTTAACTGAAAGTTACAGATAAGCAATTAGTGATGGCAGTACTTAATTGGTTTGCATGTATGTAGTGAAATCAACATTTACAGGTAAATCTAATCCTTCCAATCCTAATAAACATAGGCTGAATCCCTGCATTAGGCACAAAACACATCCTTATCTTAACTGTAGAGTTGATTTTCGCTAATGTATCTCCTTCCATGGCAGAAAGAATCGCCAACATTCAAAGGGTCAAAGTAGATCACAGGCCTACTGGCTCCTAGAAACAAAAGATCAGTTTAGGACAACCATATAGAACTATATTTCAACTATCTCTATATATTAGCGTTGTCCAACATCTGTTTATTTTAAAGCATTTGTGATAGGGGTGCAAGCACCAATGAGACAATATTTTTAGTCCAGATTGGTGTGACTTCTACAAGTGTCAACCACAACCTCGCATGGAGCTTCCTTTTCACAAAAACCTAAATCAAGAATGTTCATTGCTCCCTCTCCTATATAAAGTGAACGCTAGTAAAAGAACAGTTTCAGATTAATCACTAAAGGCTATGGAAACAATTTTGACTTGAAAATAGCTTTTATTTTTAGCTGTATTCCTATGGCCTTCTGTGTCTTTATAAAACCACAATGTTAATTTAATTTTAAATAACTAAAAAGTGGTGGTGGACAAAAATGAATTATGAAAATCAGTGCTGATTGGTAGAAGTGGTAAGGTGCTTTTGTCAAGCTCTGTGGAACAGAAGGAGAGTTGATATACAAAAACATTTTTTTTTTTTTTTTTTTTTTTTTGCAACTTTGTGAAGAATTTCAAAATGATGAGGTTTTGTTCAGATCTGGAACAAAGCCAAATTTTGAAATCTCAAAATACTTCATGAAATGGAATTTCCANAAAAAAAAAAAAAAAAAAAAAAAAAAAAAAAAAAAAAAAAAAAAAAATGGTGGTGGAGAAGAGTAAATTGGAACTTCTCTGGCTGGTGGAAACCGTCAAATAGCAAATTCTGAAAATAAATTTGGCATATTTTGAGGTGATTTTCTGTAGTTGGGTTTTTAATTACCAAAACTATTAATGTAAACAAGATACATTTTTTTCCCCTCCCTCCCCCCTCAGACTGAAATCAACTCATTCCAATTAAAACGCACACAGTTACAAGAAGTAGTGTGCATTGAATCACAAAAACAACTAGAGGGCTACACACTTCATTGTGTTTGTAAGCTGAATTGGCAGGTGGAGGGCAGGGCAGGAACTTGGTCTCTATCCCTGAACTGGTAGGACTCTCTCCATTAACCCTGACCATGCTGTTTGTCCTGGTCACCTCTCCCCTGGTTTAGATGAAGTAAAACAGTTTTGACTAGGCCAGTGTTTCCCAAACTTGGGATGCTGCTTGTGTAGGGAAAGCCCCTGGCAGGCCAGGCCGGTTTGTTTACCTGCCCCATCCGCAGGTTCGGCCGATCGCGGCTCCCACTGACCATGGTTCGCTGCTCCAGGCCAATGGGAGCTGCTGGAAGCTGCGGCCAGTATGTCCCTCACACAGAATTGTGACATCACTTCAGGATCTGGCAAGCGAGAACCTGGGCTGTTTAGGGTAGAATCCTGGGGAAATTCAAAAAAGGACTATCCAAGTAAACTTTTTCATAATGTAAAATGTCTTTCTATGCTCACGCAAAAGTGGAAGGGCTTATTTTAATGTATTTTAAAATAGACTTTAATCCTGTGAGGATTTGGGGGGAGGGGGAATGGAAATCCCTAGTAAGAATGCATTTTGTGTTGGGGTTATTTGACTGGTTGTGTGTGGTGTGTGTGGTTTTTTTTTTTTTTTTTTGTCATTTAATCTTTATGCTCTTGTATTTGCTGTATCCATTGAGACACATGTACCATGTCCAGATTTTCAACTTAATTATAAAGGGCACTACTTAGTTTAAGTAATGAATTCTGTGTTCTATCTTGCACAAATACAATTTAAAAGAGGAAAAGACTTGTGTTCAACCACTTGTTTTGATAGACTTCAAATCTTTCTCATAAATTTGAGTGAAATCCTTCTCTAATTCAACCTTTGTCTTTTGTCTTTGCTGCCTTGCAGGGTTGGTACAGTAGGCCTCACTAGACTTAGCTGCAGCTAAGAATTTCTCCTACATCAACAGAGTTAATGCTGATGCTCTTGTGGAAAGTCGATTAAAAGTGCGTGCTAAGTTCTCAAATTTCCATTTAAGAAGCGGAGAAAATAAATCTGTCTTCTCAAAGTGTACTACAACCACCACCATCAAGACAGCAAACCAAGGGACAAAGAATTTGATCTGCAGTATTGATTAATGTAAACTGGTTCACATATTACTCTAAAGACTTCTTGGGGGGTGAAAATTGGACATCGGCAGTCGCAAGTCATTTTGTTTATAAAAATGAGGGCTTCTTTGGAAACAGCAGACATTGCCATTGTGACACTGTACTTTGTGCTTGTACTGTGCATAGGCTTTTTTGCCATGTGGAAATACAATCGAAGCACCGTAAGTGGCTACTTCTTGGCAGGCCGTTCTATGACATGGGTAGCTATTGGTGCATCCTTATTTGTGAGCAATATTGGGAGCGAACATTTCATTGGGCTCGCAGGATCTGGAGCAGCAAGTGGATTTGCCGTAGGTGCGTGGGAGTTCAACGCCTTAATGCTTTTACAGCTTTTAGGATGGGTTTTCATCCCAGTCTACATACGGTCAGGAGTATATACCATGCCTGAATACTTGTCCAAACGTTTTGGAGGACATAGAATTCAAATATATTTTGCTGCGTTGTCTTTGATTCTTTATATTTTCACCAAACTTTCTGTTGATTTGTATTCAGGTGCACTCTTTATTCAAGAATCTTTAGGTTGGAACCTTTATTTGTCAGTTATCCTGCTTATTGGAATGACTGCTTTGTTGACTGTGACTGGAGGTCTCGTGGCTGTCATCTACACGGACACTCTTCAAGCTCTGCTTATGATTATTGGTGCCCTCACACTCATGATCATAAGTATGATGGAAGTTGGTGGGTTTGAAGAAGTTAAAAGGAGGTATATGTTGGCAACACCAAATATTACGTCAATCTTGTTGACCTACAATCTTTCCAATACCAACTCTTGTCATGTCCACCCAAAGCCTGATGCTCTTAAAATGTTGCGTGAGCCAACTGACGAAGATGTTCCCTGGCCTGGATTTCTGTTTGGGCAGACCCCAGCTTCTGTATGGTACTGGTGTGCTGACCAGGTCATAGTTCAGAGGGTTTTAGCTGCAAAAAATATTGCTCATGCCAAAGGATCCACGCTAATGGCAGGTTTTTTAAAGCTGTTGCCTATGTTTATTATAGTTATCCCAGGGATGATTTCACGTATACTGTTTGCAGATGAGATTGCCTGCATCAATCCTGAACACTGCATGCAAGTCTGTGGAAGCAGAGCTGGATGCTCTAACATTGCCTATCCACGTTTGGTGATGAAACTTGTACCAGTTGGTCTGCGGGGACTCATGATGGCTGTAATGATTGCTGCACTAATGAGTGACTTGGACTCTATATTTAACAGTGCCAGCACTATATTTACACTTGATGTCTACAAACTCATACGCAAGAGTGCCCCATCTAGAGAATTAATGATTGTAGGAAGAGTGTTTGTTGCTTTCATGGTAATTATAAGCATTGCTTGGGTTCCAATAATCGTGGAAATGCAAGGAGGCCAGATGTATCTCTATATACAAGAGGTAGCAGATTATTTGACTCCACCAGTGGCTGCGCTGTTTCTGTTGGGTATATTTTGGAAGCGTTGCAACGAACAAGGGGCATTCTATGGTGGAATGGTTGGATTTGTTCTTGGATCTACAAGGCTGATATTGGCATTTATTTATCGTGCCCCTGAGTGTAACCAGCCTGATACTAGGCCAGGCTTCATCAAAAATATCCACTATATGTATATTGCTACTGCTCTGTTTTGGATCACTGGAATTGTGACTATTACAGTAAGCCTCTTTACACCACCACCAACAAAGGAACAGATTCGAACAACCACTTTCTGGTCTCTAAAAATCAGGCCTGTAAAAGAAAATGCTTCAAAAGGGGATCCATATAAGGTACAAGAAAAAACCATCTTGAAATGTAATGAAAATGCCAATCATATCCTGCCAAATGGCAAATCTGAAGAAAATATTAAAAATATTAAGCCTGAGGATATAAATCTTCTAGTTACTTGCAGAGAAGACAGCAACCCAGTGATTTCTGTAAGTCACTCTGAAGTTGAGACACCAGTTGATTGTTATTCCAATGGACAGGTGGCTCTCATGGGTGAGAAAAAGCGTGAGGAAGAGACTGATAATAGAGATAAACACTGGAAATTCATAGATTGGTTCTGTGGCTTTAGAAGTAGAAACATGAATGAAAGAGCCATCCAAGATACGGAGGAAGAGACTCTCTGTTTACAAATGTTGGAAGAGACTCCAAAAGTTAAACTTTTACTAAATATTGGACTGTTTTGTGTCTGTTCACTTGGAATATTCATGTTTGTCTATTTCTCTTTGTGAGTGGTGAAGCTTTAAGGGTATGGCTAAACATACAGAAGCTGAAACAAGTCTCTCTGGAGAATTTTTAAAAAACATACATAACTTGCATCTCAGGCATTGTTTACGCTATATTGTAAAATCAACTTGTCAGCCGATTTAAAGACCATTTGAGATGTGTATTATATTTCCTCTGCTTAAATAAGGAAGAATGTGGTTTTTAGTGCAGTGTTGCAAGCTGTGTGTGTGTACACCAAAGAAAAAGGAGGTGGCTGTTTTTAAGGAAGAACATTAAGGTGCTCAGTCCAATATTAAAGTGGGGGGGGAAAATTAAGTGTAGAATTGGCATTATCAAGGCTGTCAATCTAAATTTAAAGATACCCCTATATAGTTTATCCTCTATCATACTCGTACTAACTTGACCAACATGTTGCTGCTTAATTTTGCTTGCAGTTTTTCACTTTTTAAAAACTATGTATAAAAAATGTGTGATGCTTAAATCCCACAATTCATTTATACTCAACAAAAAGACAGCATTTTGAATGCACTTAACTCCTCATGTATTATTTTGGAACATGCTGTCACTCTGCAGCCGCCTTCTACTCTTCTCCATAAGATTAGAAACCAAACATACTTAGTCACAGATTTGAACTTTTTTTTTTCTCCTATCCAATTTAAACACTGGTATGGTGAAAGATTGATATTTATTTTTGAGGGATGGGTGCAAGCAAGCCTGAGGTATTAAACTCTGTTTAACTTTTGTAAACTTTAGTTTATGATCCTACTGAGGGAGGGGGGGAAAAAGGGATGGATACTCTACCTGAATTTTCTAGTAAATGTTGACCAAAACAAATTCACTCCCACCCTATTCCAAATTTCTCTAACATTTTTGCTGTGTACATGAGTAGGGTTAGCTTCTCCTTAAGGAGCAAGTTCCAGATGCATGCTATCCCTTGGGAAAAGAGATCTGCCCAAGAATGATCAAAGTGAAACTTGAATATGCTTCAACTGGATTTAAAAAAATTAAATACCCCTGAAGGAAACATCTAGCAACCCTATCATCAAGCTAGATGCAATGCAGTCTGTTAAATGTTAACAAACGTGTACTATGGATATTTGTTTTAAATTGCTATTGTGGAAGAGGGAAGTGGAAGCAACAAATAACAAGAGTCTGTATTTAGCACAGTACTCTCTTTCTAACTTCATATGTTAGGAAAAGCATAGTATGAGGGATTCCCCATGGGGAAGTAAGTGAATGTATTGGGCAGCTTAATTATCTTCAGCTGGGCTCTTTTTGATGCGTATGTGGAAAAGCAAAACAACTTTTTGTGCTTTAGCAAAGCAACCTCAAATTACAGTTGTGCACAAAAGATGAGACTTTGATTGAAGTTATTTCCCCTAGGGGCTGTTACTGGCAACTGTATTAAGGGTTTGCAGAATTGGACACAGTTTAATACCCAATTTAATTACCCTGAGTAGCCTGTTGATTTTAATGTAGTGTGCTACTTGGTGTGAGTAAAAATGGTAGGTTAATGGAATCTGGGTTGAATCTAATTATTGACTGTTGGAGGAAAAACACTTGCTGCATAGAACTCCAGTGGGTCACTGAACAGCTCTTGTTAAACCAACAATAATTAGATTATCAGATGGAACTGGTAATTTACCGTACTCTTGAAATAGCAATTGAGACTGGTAGGTTTGTGGATTTGAATAGATGCCAAGATGTTTCACAGCAACTACTGTTCGTTATCAGCTTTGTTTAGATCTTGCACTTGGAGGGTAGAACGCGGTGGATCACAATAGAGAGATGAGCATATGAGCCATGTTTGAATAGTGTAGATGACGGCCATTACCGTATGTGGCTGAGGCTTGGTTTTGGTAGTGTTGTGTCAATGTGTGTAAAAGTTGTTGTTTCAATGGGTTACTTCATACATTCTTTTTTAAATGATAAATTCTTAGTACATGAAAGATTCTGTAAAAATGGAAACTCAAGTTCATAAGTTAGTTATTGGAGGTGTAATGGGGGTATACACAGTATACAAAAATGAATAAAACTCTTTTTATATGCAGGGTAAACAGTAAAACTTGGATGCATTTGCCCTAAATCTAGATGGATACACTAGGAAGAGGAGGGGGATAAAGAACTCAGGGAGCCTTTACCCCTTTGTATAGGGACACAGTGGCTATGGACCAAGAGCTTCTATATGCATTTTCAGGGCCTGGCTGAAATGCTCAGTTGGGCTCAGTGGCACACTTGGGGTATGTGGTCTGCCATCTTTGGGATGTTAACCAGCACTATCCCCTACTAACTCTGCCTACATTTCCATCAACAACTGGCATTAGAGGGTTTGCTTACTGGCCCTTCTTGATATAGTTTTAATGACTGTATTACCACCTGCCTCTCACAGGTAGGCTGGCTCAGGGACCCTTCGCTTTACTGCCACTGCTTCAGTCCTTCTTACCCCTTCCCTAGAATGCCTCACACAGTAATAGGGCCAGAAGCATATATCTTGCTTCCACCTAGATAAACAGCAGCCTGCCTAGTACAGTCTCTTCCCTTGTTCCTTTGCCCCAGATGAGTTCTTTTCTGCCAAGCTCACTTTACATGTTTACTGCACAATGCCCAGTGCCATGTACACTCATACTTATGATCAGTGATGAAAATTTTAACCCTGTAACAACATGTAATATTCCCAAAGAATTATAACTGTATTAGGTCTATGCTTTAAAGACCAGTAGTTTCAGTGTATTGGCATGTTTGATCATACTTTGAATACTAAAATACACAGTTTACTTAGCTCTATCTTTTAAATTTCAAATTTTTTCATACTAAAAGTCCATATTACACTAGTTCTAAAAGTTTATTTCCAATGGGGATCAATCTAGTCCTGTCACTATGTAGCTTCACAGAAGTAAGACAACCTATTGTTGGATTAATTATGGTAAAGTGTTGTTGTCATGGTTGGAAACTCAGTTGATAAAATGGCTGTATTCTCTCCGTGTCTTCATAACTGAGTCCTGGTCTACACTATAAACTTAGGTTGATGAAAGCCACCTTTCGTAGACTTAATACATGTGTCTACACTACAGTAGAACCTCAGAGTTATGAACTGACTGGTTAACCACATATTTCATTTGGAACCAGAAGTACACATTCAGACAGCAGCAGAGACATGGGGGGAAAGAGGGAAACCATCCAGTACAGTACTGTTAAACATAAACCGTTTAAAAAAAAAAAAAAAAATCCACGTTGATGACAAGGTAAGGAAACTGTTTCTGTGCTTGTTTCATTTGAATTAAGATGGTTAAAAGCAGCATTTTTCTTCTGCATATTAGAGTTTCAAAGCTGTATTAAGTCAATGTTCAGTTGTAAACTTGAAAGAACAACCATCACATTTTGTTCAGAGTTACAAACGACCTCCATTCCCGAAGTGTTCATAACTCTGAGGTTCTACTGTACCATGTCCCTTCCACTGACCTAACTCGCCTGTAACGTCGACTTAATTCACCTTCGTAAGAGGTGTAGCGCCCACATTGTTGTTGGTGGGTCAGAGAGGCAGTGTAAACGCAGTGTTGTGTAAGTTGACTGAATTGGCCTCCAGGAGGAGTCCTACCCATCTCCGTTATGATTACTCTGGAGATGGTTTTCAATTCTGCTGCTCAGCAGCCAGGTACACAGGAAACAGCCTCTCCCCTGTTAAAGACCCAGGAATTTTTGAATTCCCGTTTCCTGTTTGATCAAAGTGGAGAGCTCGCCAGCACAGCAGACCATGGAGAGTCAAAGCTCCAAACGCGCTCCAGCCTGAAGTAAGTACACAGGAGGTGGTGGATCTTACTGGTCTGCAAAGAAAAGAGTCGGTACAGGCACAGCTCTAATCCAGCTGAAGAAACGTAGACCTCTACAAAAAGACTGCATGGGACATGAGGGAGAAGGGCTACACCAGGGACATGTAGCAGTGCCACGTGAAAATCAAAGAACTTTGGCAGGCATACCAGAAGACAAGGGAGATGAACAATCATTCTGATTCTGCCCCACAGATATGCTGTTTCTACTATGAGCTGCATGCGATTCTCAGTGGCAACCCCACCACTACCCACCTGCCATAGCATGGATACCTCCCAGGAGTCTGAGTCCAGGGCCACCTCAGGCAAAAACAAGGAGGATATTCTGGATGATGATGAGGCAAATGGGAGGGAGGTGAGTGGGGGATCCATTCTCCTCAAGAGCCAGAAGCTGTTTTTAACCCCAGAGCAGTCCAGCTGGTTGCAGGACAGCATAGTTGCCAAGCATGATGCCTCAGAAGGCATCTCTGGTGATTTATATGCAATTCCAATCAAACTGTAGGGGATACATGCTGTTATATTTTTTTGTTTTAATATGAAGAAAAAGTGAGGTGCAGTGAGTATCTGCCTCCCAGTGGCTGCTTCAGTTATATGGAGGGTTCTCCCCTCCTCCCCCCGAAAAGACTGTTTATGTGCATAGGGATGGCCTGGGAATCCTCCATGGAGATCTCTAGGAAACTTTCATGGAGGTACTCTGCAATCCTTTGCAGAAGGCTTCTGCGGAGGGCTACCTTATTTCTCCCTCCACGGTAGGACACTTTCCCATGCTACTCCAGTATCAACTGTGCTGGCATCATTGCAGCAGCAACATGCGGACCTGGTCTGTACCCACATGTTTGCAGCATTTGTTCCTGTGCCGCCTCTGTTTCCCTCAGGAAACTGATATTGCATAGGGTCCACCTTGGGGTGGAAGTTTTTCATTACAAGTGCTCATACTGCAAACAATAGAGCATGTGATATTCTCTTCCCCCTCCCTACTGCCCCATGGTGGTTTCTGGGTCCCTTGACCATTGTTTCCCAAACATGCTGGTGGTTTGGTTGGCAGGGATTGGTGTTGAACTCGGTCTGCAAGCCCAAGGTGACTACTACCAGCAATGTTAAGGTAAGGGGCTGGGTGGGCTTCCTGTGTTCCCTTGTGGCTGCAACCCTCTTTCTTCTCCCCACTCCCCAAGCCGCTTTGGACAAAGACCACAATTTGGGAAGCTTAATGCTGGTCCTTGGTCTCAAAGCAATGTCTGTGTTCCTAAGGCAGGGCATTGTCCACCTACCCACCTGTGCTCCCAATGCAGGTTTCCCACAAGTTGCAGCACAAGACCTGTTACCCAGGCTGCTAGGCCATACTCACCATGGCTGGAACAGCAAACTGGTTCATTGAACAGCCAGGGATTCTGATTATTTTCTGGCTTGCACTTCAGTGTAATAAGGGAAGTGATATTTAAATGGCAACCTTGCACTACACCCAGGGTATGCACTGACAATGGTTGCCTTGTGCTTTGCATGCCTTGTAGTGGAAAGTTTGGCCTTCAGCATATCCTCCACGCTGGCGGAAAGGCTTTAGCCGATTAGAAGGTGGGAAAAAAATGCATGATGACATGTCCAACGAGATAATGAATGCCTCTGGGACAGCTGACACGGAGCTAAGAACCTGGAGGATTTCATTGTTTGAAAAACTGGACATAGCAACAGACAGATGGAGAGCATACCAGGAGCATGAGTGTCCCATGCAGGATGAGATGCTGCAGATTATGAAGGACCAATTGGACACATTGAGGCGTCTGAGCGTCAAGAAAAACAACTTGCAGCTAGATTCCCTCTACAGCCCCTGTAGAATGGCCTGCAAGCNGGGCTGTAGTCCATGAAAGCTTATGCTCAAATAAATTTGTTAGTCTCGAAGGTGCCACAAGTACTCCTGTTCTTTTAATGGGGATATTGTTTTCACTGAGGTCTAATCTAGTAAGCAAACTGTGCCAGTGACCCTTTAAATGTCCAAAGACACATTGCACCACCAGTCTGCATTTGCTCATTCTATGGTTGAACTGCTCCTTACTGCTGTCCAGGGAGCCGATGTATGGCTTCATGAGCCAGGGGAGCAAGGGATAGGCCGGGTCTCCCAGGATCACGATTGGCATTTCAACATCACCAATGGCTATCTTGCAATCTGGAAAGCAAGTCCCTGCTTGCAGCTTTCTGAACAGACCTGTGTTCCTAAAGATTTGTGTGTCACGCACCTTTCCTGGTCATCCCACGTTGATGTCGGTGAAATGCCCCTGTGATCCACCAGCACTTACAGCACCATTGAGAAGTACCCCTTTCGATTTATGTAGTCTTTGGCAAGGTGGTTTGTGCCAAGATTGGGATATGCGTTCTGTCTGTTGCGGCAAAACCATCCACTATGTCCTGCACGTTTCCCAGAGTCACTACCCTTCTTAGCAGAAGTCTATTAATGGCCCTGCAAACTTGGATCACAGCAGCTCCCACAGTTGATTTACAAACTCCAAATTGATTCCCTACTGACCAGTAGAAGTCTGGCGTTGCGCACTTCCACAGAGCGATCACAACTTTTCTCCACTGTCAGAGCAGATCTTATTCTTGTGTTGCTGCACTTCAGGGCTGGTGAAAGCTCTGCACAAAGTTCCTGGAAAGTGGCCTTCTGCATTCAAAAGTTCTGCAGCCACTGCTTGTCATCCCATAGCTGCATAACGATCCGGTCCCACCAGTCGGTGCTTGTTTCCTGGGACCAGAAACTGCACTCCATCGTGTTCAACTGCTGTGCAACTGCATTGTTTTGCTCTATGGCTTGCTTGAGTGTTCTCACAGTGTTCCGTGTGGTGGCTCCTGTCTTGGCTCTGGAAATACACCACATGCTTTATCCTGAAGTATGTAATGCTCACAACAAGAGTGCAGAGCTGAGCGAGGTCCGTGCTTCTCAAGCTATGGCATATGTGTGGCTAAGCCACGCTTTTGGGAAAAAAGGTGCAAGAAAGTATGGGTTGTTTTGCTGTTGATCTCAGAGGAGGAAGGAATGGAGGGAGGAAACCATCGTGGGAGGTCAAAGCCATGTTCCCATTCCCTCCTGCGATGATGTTTTGTTCCCATGAGGTATTGCAAGTCCTTCCCAAACCCCGCTGCAGTTAGTTGCATTGGTGGTTAGCTACCCACAGCGCATTGCTCTGTACATCGATGCAAGCACTGCTAGTGAGGACCCACTCCACCAACACAATGAGTGTGGGGATGTGGACACTCCCGACTGACTTGACACTTTTTTGTAGTGTAGATATGCCCTTACTGTTGGGAGGCTTTTTAAAAGAAACTACTGTCTTCATACTGGGCTTTTTTGTTGTGGTGTGTGTGTGTGTGTGGTGTGTGGGTCTTGTTTCCCCACTAATCTCTGCATGATTTCTTCATATCCAAGCAAGGTCAATTTCTGTATCTTAGCTGTCAGTGTAGAACTTGCTAATGTTCTTCTCTGCACATAATTTATTAAACATCCTCTAGCCTTACTTAATACATCTAATAGATGATAAAATACACCTACCAGTTGTTTTTTACATAGCTTGTTTGATCTGTAACTGAAAACACTAATTTAGTCTTGATGTCATAGGAGTAAGAGAAGTAAAGTGTATGACCACACTAGTCCATGTGCAAGTGTCAATATTACCAAGTTTTATATGGAAACTGAATCTTGCTGCTTTTCCTCTCCAATTTTCCTTATCTCTTTTCTTACTAACATTCCTTCCAGAATATATCTTTTAATGCTTCTGTAATGTAAGAAAGTCAAATGGGATAGTTTTAACATGGGCATAGTCGGCTATGAAAAGGCCAACTGTAGGTTAATGCAAGTCAGCTGTGAAGACCGTGTTTAATCTTTGAGATTTCATTTAAAAAAAAAAATCTATACCATAGGGAAGGAATGTTTAGCATCTTTAAAATATGCTTATTAGGTATATTTCTCTCCGTTTTAAAGGGACTGTAAACTGGATAATCACCAGGCTCTTATATTGAAGTCTCCGTTATGGGGTGAAATATTGGCTCCACTGAAGTCAATGGCAAATGGGGCTAGAATTTCATTCATGATGTCTAATGGCTGTTAATGAGTAAAGATGTTTTATTTTGTTTTAAAAATACTGATGGTATTAATGCTGTCTACTGTAGAACCATTCATATTAATACAACTGCACCCAAGAATATTTTCTGCATGATCTCAAACTTTTATGTGTATATTCTTCTACTGAGAAGCTGTGCATAGCCTTCTGCTATGTAATGTCTCACAGTTGTATGAAAGAGGGTAGCTTGACAAGGTTTTCTCTCCATTTTTATGTTTATCAGGATCGTTTTCATGCATAGAAAGCAAAATCCAATGCAATAATGCATAATCCTTGGAACGTTAAAACAGTGGCTCAGGATCTTTTAGCATTCAGGTGAAAGTGAAGACCTGTATTAATAATGAGTTTGCATTAAACTGCTGAACCACTGTAACAACTTTATTACATTCCTTTTGCTACTTTATGCACATACCATATTTGATGGGCAAGAACACTCTGACTTGGACCATGCCATGGACTACAGTGTGTAAGAAATTGCTTCAGCGTTTTTATAGCGTAAACATGCCTCTACCAGTCTTGTGAGTAATGATCTAATCAAAAGAGATGTGAACCCAGGTTAGATGTAATGTTGTTGGTTTACCATTAACTCTTGGGGCTTGCAAAACTGCAAACATAGGATCTTCTATAACCGACTTTCTTGGGGGCCAATACCTGTTGCTTTGGACTTGGACCAATTGCCACAGAGATCCAGAAGGATTTTCCTACCCATCCTGACACAACTGGTTATTTATCGCCTTGAACTTTTGAACCATGGCACTTGATAATGCCTATTTTGCCACTTCTATAGCTTAATTTTAAATGACACTCTTTTGTTTACCTTAACTTATTTTTCTTAATTTTCTCCCACTGATTTAGTAAAAGCTTCTTATTTTAAAAAGAGACCGCTTCTTGAAAGCTTTTTGTGCATGTCATTATGGAAAACTTCCCCTCCGTTTTGGAGAACTTCTGTTGATGCCATTCTCTGCGAAAGTGGTTTTTTTTTTTTTTTTTTTTTCCTTTAGCTTTCCTTGATATCCAGAAGGAAATGTGATGGTTCAGTTTACCCTTTGTATGCTTTCCACCACTCTACTTCTCTTTTCTGTCTCTTTTCTCTCCTCCCCCCCAGCCACCCATAAAGGCCAGGATGTAGGGAATAGCCATCACAGGACCTCTGCTTGAGCACCCAAAGTGAAAGATTCTTGCATGTCTAAAACATGCAGCTTTATTTTTTTTATTCTTATCCTAAGATAACAGAGTTGTTGGGGAAAATCTTTCAGAGAAAGGACTGTGTGGAAGAGGTTTGAAAAATCTTTGGAGTCATTAATCTCTAGCTTTCTTTGAGACACACTTTGGATTCGGTAGTGTATAATAAAGCAAAAATACTCATGTATTTATTCAGTAACTGTATGTTCTATGCCCTTAAACGTAATTGTTTTGAAATTAATACTAACCTTGTTACATGTGATGTTTTAAAGTGTAAAAACTTATGTGCACTGTTCTAAAGGTGTTTTGTTTTGTTTTTTGTTTTAAGGAAATGTGTATAATTCAGTGGTTTAATGTGCTTTAATTAGGCTAGGATAAAGTGTAGTTGTAGAATATAAATAAATATATAACTAGGATCTCTGATTTTACTGGTGAAATCTCAAAATGCTCATGTTTGAAAAATGGTTTTGTTTTTTGTCTACAAAACACTTTGGGGTTTTTCTTTATGGTGTTGGTTTAAAAGGCATTTGCTTTATTTTAGTTCTGCTATCAAATACACTATGTAGTGACATCTTGTGACACTTTTTAAATAGATTATCAGCTTCACTGTATAAAGTCAGACACTCTGAGCAAAGATGGTGATGCTGTTATATGACAATTCTATGTCTACGAATACACGTTTTAAAATGAGGTGATTATTAAAAAAAATAGTTGCTGTGCAAAATGTTAGTAGTCTTCTTCAAGAAGAAAGCAAATTCTTTAATATCACTACAGAAATCTTTTCATTTATCTTTTTTTAAAAGCACAGTGTCAAAGTGATGCTGCTTTTACCTTGTATATTGATAGATCTTTTTTCTTAGACTTCTGTGAAATACTTTTTGTTTTTGTTGCTGTTGTATTTTCTGCAGCTTTTATATAAAATACCAGTTAATGAACTGCCTTATTTTTAACTATTCAACTAAAGTACATTGCTGACCAAAACCAAACAATATTATATAGCATTTGAATTCTGCTTTTCCCCCAGCCCCAGACTGATATGGAATGAACCAAATGGACATGCAGATCAGGCAAATCTAGTTGGGTCCAGGTCTCTCTTTGGTCAAGTGTTTGTTTAAGGGTCTAGCAAGATCTTATTAGACAAAAGACTTTAAAATTCTTGTAGTAGGAATATAGATTTAGCAGTGTTAATGAGATGAATATAGCTTAATTATACTTGTAAATTGTTAGTGTCCATATCTAGAAGTTCTTGTCATAGAAATGATGTATGATAAGGTAATTTTGGTCTAGTGAATAGAATATTATATTGTTATAAAAACTTTGAAGTAAACCTGATGCAAAACTCCTAGTTTCTCACTGCTGACCCTGTGTATACTGTTTGCATATTATTTTGCCTACTGCATTTGTCTTCAAACTAAAACTCTTATTAGAGAGTATCTGGATACTTCAAACTGTTTCTTGCAGTTTACATTCCTTTACTGTGGCATTTTGTCTTGTTAAAAAGTATTCTGTAAAAAGTTTCAATAAAAATGGGAGGAAAAAACCCAAACCCATGTATTTCTGAAATTATTTGGGAGAAATTGTAAATACTGTAAGCTGTCCTATGTTTTAACTTCATTGACTTTGGTTACTTGTAATAAATCTTACATTCCCTCACTCTTCACCCACCACTAAAATGCAGCCCTTTCTGGGGTGGAACTTAGTGACCATTTAAATACTAATCCACCCAAAGAAACTAAGAATATCCCAGTCTACTTAAAACTATAAGAGGAATTTAGGTAGGCAGAACATAGTTGTAGAACTTGGCCAGAAAACCAGAGCTAATACACTTAGTGTGGCATGTGCCAAAAAAATAAAAAGCCATGGGGGCAGGGTTTGATTCAATACTGCTACCTCCATAACTTGAAGTCCAGGGCACTGGCAGAAAGCTGCTTGCAGTGCAGCAAATCACTCCAATGAAGCTGCAGAATCTGTTATGTTGGTGTGCCCGTAGCAGTGCAGCCCTAAATGAATAGTGCAGGCCCAGGAGGGGAGGTGGACAGAATGTGCACACCAGCTGCCAACTTGCCATATTTACCTCCATGAGTTCTTTTAGAAAAACTCTAGGGGAGGACAGTGGTGGCAAACTGTTTAGCTTTTATTCTCTTGCTAGTGATGTGGCTGTTCTCTTAGTTTGCACAGCCTGTGCCTGAGAGAGTGAGCATCCCAGGATATTTTTCGGTTTCATCCAAAAAGCACAGTCTTACTGAAATGTTTCTTTGAGGCTGTTGTCTCTGCAGAATGATAGAAATGAATGATACATTTGCATTATAACATAATCATATTCATAATACTAAAAATGGACAGCAACCATTCTCTATATTAACCATAAACTAGTTTTGTAAACTTTATTTTTGTTTTGGTACGTTGCCCCCAACCGGTGGAATGGAGGGGGAGCAATTAAATCTAGGGGTTCTCAAGGTTGAGAAGATGAAAACTGGGCTCAGTTTCACTTGTGCAATCTGGTGTTGCAAATGTAAGCCTGGTGTAATTACCCTCCAAGATGACTCCCTCCTATGTAGAGAAATCTTTCAGTGGCCCTAGTGCCACTATAATGGCTCTCATGGTACATTCTGGCCTCTATGTATGGGACATCCTTGGTGTCCCAGCATTCGACAGTTATAAAGAACACCTTGGGCTGTGGGCATTCTTGCATAATTCATTAGGCTGAAAGTTTATCTAATTGATGCTGGAGAATGGTCATGCCCCAGGAATGGGGGAGTTGTAAAGGTGATTCAAAGAAGATCATTCAGACCATGGAATCTGGTTCCAAATATCTAGTAATTTATTAGAGTGTGAGGCCCCTACCATAATTTTCTGCACAATCAAGGTTTTAAAGTTTAACTTTCTGCCCTTCGTGGCTGTGAATATAAACCAATGCAGCCTCGTCTTCTGGAGGCCATGCAGTACCCGTGCCTCTGCGGCAGACCTAACCTAAGTAGCTTTAAGATGGAGCTTGATAAGTTTATGAAAGGCATTTTGTGATGGGGTTGCTGGCAGTAGCAGGGGACTGCATTCTGACCCTTCCAGTCCTGTTGTACTATCCTGCTCAGAGCTCTTCTAAATTGCAGAAGTGTGGAAACTGATTTGAAAATGCCTAGCATCCCGCAGATGCAACCAAAAGCAAATAATTTAAACTGAAAGAGTCAGGCTAGTTTTGAGCTGCAGCTGCTGCTTGACAAAGCTGCGAGCAGCAGCACAGGCAAGCCCCGGCAAAGGAGAATACAAAAGAATGGTTGGTGAGGGGTAGTTACTACTTGGATCATAAATGAGGTTAGGATTAGGTCACTGAATCCATGACTTCAAGAGACCTCCCTGACATTTTCTGCTTCAGCCCCAGGGCGGCAGGGCTGGAGCTGTCAGCCAGGGGAGGGGGACTCACAACTCCCAGCCGCTGTGGGTGGTGGGGAGACCCCAGAGCTGCAGCAGTGGTGGGTGCTGGGCCCCCTCCCCGCCATTTTGTCACAGTCATCTTTAGTAAAAATCAGGGACAGGTCACGGGCTTCCCTGAATTTTTATTTATTGCCTGTGACCTGTCCCTGACTTCTACTAAAGATAACAGTGACAAAATCTTAGCCTTAATCATAAGTTGTTGAGGCCAGGGACTGTGGTTTTCATTGTGTGGTTTGTACACTGATCAGCACACTGGGGCTCTGATCTACGATCGGGGTTTCTAGCTGGCACGGTGATGTAAATTATACCACCACCCTCAACTGTGCAGCAGCACGAGGGGAAAGAAGATTGTGCTGCTCTATGCCAGCAGCCAGAGGGGCTGGAAGTGGGGTTAGGTTTTCATATTTATCAAACCTCTACTCGACAGAAGCGCTAAAAGATAGGGCTTCCATGCTGGGCCTGGAAACAAATCCTAATTTAAGTAACTCCAGCACCCTCTCCTTTTCCAGCAACTGGTGTGAGGGGGTCTGATTGGCTTCTCCCTGTTCCTCAACAGCAGCAGTCGGTTTTGTCTTCTGGCCATCAGGTGTCTTGAGTCTAGGCTTGGAAGAATTAAATATCTATTGGCGTCGGTAATAATTTACTGATAAGCAAAGTAAGAAAAATGTTGGCTTGAGAACTTGTTAATTTGATTTAAAGTTACAGTATTTACTTTGTATGTTTTTGACATGTGGCGTTGACAACTTGTTTTTAACTGTTACAAAGCAGTAACTTTTTAAAATCTCCATGCTTGTCTTTAAATTGACCTCTCCTGCTCATAATTTCCCATAACTGTGGAGAATTTAAATAAAAAAAATGCTTAAAATTGGTGTAATCTGTCAATTATAAAAATCTAATTCTGCCAAGCCTACTTAGGTCACTCAAATCAGTGTCTGAATGGGGACGAGAGGGTGAGGGATGAGAAAATAATTTAAAGTAGGTGAGAGAGAACATGGGGGAAGGGGAGAGAAGGGGGAAGGGAGCAGCATAGTGAAATAATTACGGTTTAGTGCATGGGAGGGTGACATGGAGAGAATGGACACGGACATTGAAATCTGAGACATTGTAAGTAGAGCAGGAAGGCACCTCAAGAAATAGCCTATAGGAGAGTACTGTCCCTATATAAAAAAAATTGAAAATTTGTATATTTGTAAACAATCTTAATACTGATAGAGGTGAAGTCTATCAAGGTGAAGGTTTCTGGAGAGTGGTGTTTGACCTATAGCCTAGTTCCAAAACAGGAAGGGTACTGTGAATTTGTCATAAGTCAAGCAAATTTATATTGGAATTGGAAAAGATTCAGAAAAGGGCAACGAAAATGATTAGGGGTATGGTACAGTTTCCAAATGAGGAGAGATTAATAAGATTGGGACTTTTCAGCTTGGAAAAGAGATGACTAAAGGGGGATATGATAGAGGTCTATTAAAAACATGACTGGTGTGGAGAAAGTATATAAGGAAGTGTTGTTATTTACTCCTTCTCATAACACAAGAACTAGGGGTCACCAAATGAAATTAAAACAAACAAAAGGAAGTATTTCTTCACACAGCACAGTCAACCTGTGTTGTAAAGGTCAAGATTATAACAGAATTTAAAAAAGAACTAGATAAATTCATAGAGGATAGGTTCATCAATGGCTATTGGCTAGGATGGTCAGGGATGGTGTCCCTAGCTTCTGTTTGCCAGAAGCTGGGAATGGGCGATGAGGATGGTCACTTGATGATTACCTGCCTGTTCATTCCCTCTGGAGCACCTGGCATTGCCACTATCGGAAAACAGGATACTGGGCTAGATGGAACTTTGGTCTGACTCACTATGGCCGTTCTTATGTTATGTTACGTTTATTTTTAACTTTGTTGCTGGGTGAGCAGTTGGTGAACAATTGGATCTTCTAAATCAGCTATTTGTATAGGATTTTTTAAAAATATTGAACTGCCAGCAAATTGGTAACCTAATGTCATCTTAAGAACTTTTACTGAGATAAGACTGTGGAGGCTTCCTCAAATAGGATTTGTATCTGGATTTTTTGTTTGGGGGGCTCATAGACTTTGTGGTATACAACACCCTGAATAATTTCAAAATTATTGGTTTAAATGGGATGTCTCTGGATTTGATGTTGGCTAACAATGACCTAAATTAATTCTGATTGGACTAGGTTGCATGGCTTCGAGGTAGACATAGAATCAGACTTGTCCAAAAGCCTTGGAGGAAGATGCTGCAAAGCTGAGTGAGAGAAGTTTGCAAACTATAAGAATCTAGGGTAAAGCTGAGAATTCCAGCCTTTTGGGTCACCAAGCCACCCGAGGAAGGACTGACCTTGCAGAACCAAGGTTGATCATCTCAGGGAGAGGAGGTTGCAACATCAACTGATTTAGTCTACATGAGCCTCTGACCAGTATTTTCCTGCCCTTGAAGAATGCTTCTCACTAGTGGGCTATGTGCCAATAACCTCCCCATCTGGCTCCTTGGCTGCAATTTCAGCTCCTGTGCTAGGAGAGTCCAGAAGACTGAAAGCTGAAGAGTTTAGGAAACCCTTGTCATGTTGTTTTTACTTTTTTTCCATTTTTGTCTTTTGCTTTTATTAATTGGGAGATATCTCAGCCTTTTAAATCTTTCAGTTTTAGGATGTCCGTGTGTGGCTCCGGACATGCACTTGTGTATGAGTGCTAATAATCCATATGGGAAAGGTGCCAGAACAAAAATTTCTTCAGGTGTTAAATAGCCCTAAAATGAATGTCTTTAAAGATATTTATTAAAATGTTTTGTGTCCTGTATTTAAATGTGCAGAGAGATGAAAGAGCTGTCATTGGTAGTTTCTGGTAAGCAAGTTTTGACTAACTTATCAAAAGTGTTTTGTTAAAGTCTGTATTATAATATCTTGGGAGAAGATGAAAGGGTTTTAGCTACCACTTAACAATAAAATGTTAGGAAGGAAGCTTAATTGGCTCTGAGGTTGTGGTTCAGACATTCTTATTTTGTTTCACTATTGAGTTCTTAACCAGCTCAACTCATAGACTTGGTTACAGTTGATAACATTTCTTAGTTGTGGTTGATATAACCAAACAACCAGCTACCTTCTTAAAATCTTCCTTGGATGTTATAAGGATTTATTATCTCTACAACTAATTTGTTTTAACTGAATCCAACGTTGAGACAGTTTCCCCCCCCCCATTAGTCTTTGGTTACCTAGCCCACCCCCCAAAATAATAAAGGGTATAGAGTGAACCCAGGAAGGGAAAGGGAGTAACAAAAGCAAGAGAATGCAGTTCCTTCTGAAATGTACTGACTGTATGTTTGCGATTTAAAACATAACTGCTTTGATTTTCTTAAATTGTCCAGGGTATGATGGCATCAGTGGTATTTTTCACCCCGGTGAGTAGCTTTATGGCCTGGTTTTCAGATATTGGCTGAATACCCAATGCCTATTGAAGTCAATAGGAGTCTCATGTGCTTGGCACCAGTGAAAATCAGGCCAAAAGGTCTCTGACAATTTGGTTTTTAGGTAACATTTTAACCCTATGAAAGATATGGAATGGTTGCCTTAAGTAGATATATTTGAACTCTTTGTAATCACATTTTTGTATTTAGGCTTTTTCCTTAAATTCTCCCCCCATTCTGCCCCCTTCAAAGTTGCTGTGAATACTACTGCTATTCTAGGAGTACTCAAGGCACAGGTAGAGTTGAATCCTTTGGCACTATGACAGTGCTATAGATGCATCTTTTATGGATGTGTAAGCATGATTCTGAAACTTCTACAATCCCTAGTTCCAGCTGATCAACAATCCCCATGTTCTATCATAGCATGCTCTGCACTATCCACTGAACTATTGGGTTAACCTGTGTAAGAAAATACCTCAATAAGGTGATTAGGCTTTAAATGCAACAACGTTGCTTTAATTGAAGCTAGTACTGGCGTTCTTTACAACCTGTATAGCCATTCAGGCTACTCAGTTTAAACTAAATGAATCACCACTTCATGTTTGTTCAGTATCTTAAATAGAACATGGTCCACCCATGAACCAAACATACACTGGGGAGAGAATTGATATGTGAACTTAATTTAGAGGTCTGCTCATGAATGTCTTTCTAATTCAGATAGTCTTCAAGGGGTAGTTTTGCCTGCATAAGATATGTAAAAATGAGCCAGTTTGTAGTAGAGTATCCTAGTGTAGTAACTGGGAGCGTGTTGCTTTGAAAACAAAAATCCAAAGCCAGCGTTTGGGAGTTAAGGGCTAGATTCACAAACGGCCTTGGGCATTGCAATGCTGAGTGTCACCATACCTAACTTTTAGGTACCAAAAAAAAAAAAAATCTGTGGGATTCACAAAGTCTGGGTTAGAAAGCTTGAGCTTTGTGCCTTTATACAATGAATTGGAGACCCTGTATAAGCTAGCCCATGGAAGATGCTAAAGGAAGGGGTGTGTCCTAAGCCCTACCTCTCAGGGAGTTCGGCACCTCCCTCTGGACCAGATTTAGGTGTCAGTCTTACCTGGGGTTTCTCGGCTGTGAGCTCAATTGTGAAGTTAGTCACCTAAAGGTGTTTCAGAGTAAGAGGACTGCACTCTAGACCCAGGATCTAGTCAAGTGGTGTGCAGACTTTTCAGTCAAAGCGCCCCCACCCCGCAGTAATGGAATCTGTCCACGCCTCCACTCTGTTGTTGCATGGCCAAGGCTTCCTCAACAACAGAGTTTGGGCTGAAGGTGGATCTGGGCTGGGGTGGAGTGGAGCTGGGCTTGGAGGCTGAACAGGATTGGGGGTGGAGTGGGGTTGGAAGAGTGGCGTGCCCTGCCACACATCCTCTGAACGTTTCTCTGGGTCCCATAGCGGGTTGTATCCCACAGTTTGGGGGACCACTAATCTAGTCTTACTGCTCCAGTGTCTGTTTATCCAGGTGGAACAGCTCCAACAGGAAAGGTGGAGCCCCCTCAATATCAGAATATCTCAAACTGTTGGTTAGGGCACTTGCCTGAGAGGTGGCAGATCACTGTTCAAATCCTTGCTCATCAACCAGAGGAGGGGACTTGAATGGGAAGTGTCAAAGTTAGACTCAGGACTCATAGTTTGTCAGACCACTCTGTTTTATTAGCACAGCGCTCTGCTAATACATTCAGATAATGTGAGCCCCCATGCAAGATTCAAACAGTCTTATTTATACAGATAAAGGGGTGCAAACTAAACAAAGGGACAGAGAGAGCAAAATTGTAAAATTTGCAAGGGCACAATATGCATATCCTGCTTCCTTATTAATTCTTATCTATCTAAGGCTAATGCTTCACCAGTTGCCCTTAAGTGGGGCAATTCATTAAGCAGTTAATGTCTGCTTTCCTGCCCCCTGGCTTGCAGCATTTCTACTTAAAGGTACATACAGCATTCTTTCATTCATTCTATTTCTTTAATATAATTCATTTCACTTTCACAGAAGTCACCAGTATCCAAGGTTAGCATTCTAACCCATTGGGTTAAAAATTATGAGGGAGCCGGTCCTGCTACCCATTTTTGTGGAGTTAAGTGAGCTCTGAGCAGGCTGACCAGATCATGCCATGCGGGCAAATTGGGCAGAGGAATGTGTGTCTTCTCCCAGTTCACGCATTGCACTGGGGCTAATGTGTCTGGACACTTAAAGTGAGGCAGCAGTGCTCATGCTCAGAGGCAGAAATGTAGGCACCTAGGAAACGTATATTGCAAAAACTTAAGTGCCTAAATTAACTTTCCCCTACAGGTTTTGGTGGCAAGTGAGTGGGGGTTTTGTGAATTCCCAGTGATGTGTAAATCAGGGACACTGCCACTAAGCCCTTTTATGAATCTAGCCCTAAATCGTATAACAGTCACAGGGTGTATGTTTCTAGCTCGTTAGTACTGGCATATCAAATTATGGTAGTGAAATTGTTCCACAATTAAAATTTCACCATTGTTCCCTGTAACAGGGTTCATGACCCGCCCCTCTTCCTGCAGCCCGCTTGCCCTCCCCAATAAGGCTCAGAGAGGCTTCAGGGTTGTGCAACACCCATGTCTTTACTTACTTATCGCTGTCCCACCACCGGTGTCCATCTATACACAAGCTTTACAGGCTTGGTTACCACCCTTACAGGCAGAGTCAGCCTTCAGCTAGCTCCCTCCCTGCCTGACTTCTCCCTTGCCTGTAACCTTCCTTCTCGCTCCCTCCCAGTCTTTATAGCCCTTGGCTTGTCAGGCCAGCAGGTGTTGCCAATCCTCAGGCCGGCATCAGGCCTTTTCCATCAGCCCCAGTCTGCTTCCCTTGATTGGAGCTGACTGGGCAGGGGCTAATTAGGTGCACCCTGCTACATTCCCTTGCAACTTGCTTCTAATTTTTGCATTATTTGACACCGCCCATCTAGACCTCCTTTGAAGTGTAAACCCACAAAAACTTTTGGCCAGTATTTCACAACTTTAAAGAAAATGTGGTTTCCCACCGCCAGCATCATATTTAAACAACTTGAGAACTGTAATGCTATTTATGGTGGAAACTTTGTTTATAATTTAATCAAGAATGCCCATTGAATTTAAATGTCTTGTATTAATTGCATCATTCGCTGAAAGAAACTCCGATGCAATCCTCACCATAAAACTAAGGCCTGATCTACATTGATGTAAGGCAGCTTATGTCCATCTAACTCTGTAAGTGTCTACGATACAATGTTGCTCCCACTGATGTAAGTCGCCCACTACGCTGACCTCATACTCCACCTCTGCAAGAGGCTTCGTGCTTAGGTCGATGTAGTTAGGGCAACACAGTGTTAATGTAGATGCTGCGTTGACTGTTCCGGCTGTGAGCCCCTGGTGACAGTTAAATTAGTGCAAGCGCTCCTGGTGAGGACGTGCACCGCAGACAGAGGGAGCTAGTGTGGACGTGCCAAACCAATGTAATTACTGCTGTGGCTGTACGTCGATATAACTTAAGTTGACTTAATTTTATAGTGTAGACTTACCCTAAGTATTCTGTGCGTATTTTCTCTCCATCTTCTTGGGAAGGGGTGGGGGTTTGAGGAGGCATCTCTTGGCCACCTGTGCTTTTCCTTTCCTATCATTGCCCCGCCCCCTGTTATTCCCTGTGCTCCACTTTTTACCTTTTAGTTGCCTAAATGGAGTATAGTTCCTCCCACTCTGATACCAACTGCAGGGTTGATCTTTCCTACCTGGGAAGAGTTAGCTGTATGGATGGCTGCATGCTTCCTCCCCCTAACCCTCTTGGACTGCACAGTCAGTTAAAAGCTTTTGTGTTGTTATAACATTGTTCCTGTTGAATTGACTCACCCTGCTGCAGGTTAATGTCTGTATAAAAAATTCAGTACACTGAAAACTTAGGAGCAACATAACGTGTTATTTTTATATTAAATTCAATATAAGTTACTGTATTGTAGGGAATTAAAAAAAAAAAACAGCTTGAGTATCCAAATTTCTATTATTAGAAATAAGTTTCTGGTCTTTACATGCATGCAAAATTTACATGATCAGTTTTTCTGAAACCCCAGTCTTGCAAAGGCTTTATTTGAAGTTGCTGCAGAATTTCCAGACGGCCACAGAATACGTTGCCGTAGTGGTTAGAAACCATGGGCCCTTGCCCCAGAATTTAGGTCCAGCTTACCGCAGAGCCAGAGCACATTGGATCTTTTTGGAACTAAATGACTTTTACTGCCAGTTTCTGTGCTTCAGGGTTATTAAGCACTGAAATTGACTAGCAGGTTCATGTTCAATGTCCTCTCACAGATTTTTGACTACTGGGTGGTTCTGTAACTAGCATAAGAAACATGCCTGCCCCATGTCCTCCACCCC
This sequence comes from Trachemys scripta elegans, assembly GCF_013100865.1. Taxonomy (NCBI): domain Eukaryota; kingdom Metazoa; phylum Chordata; order Testudines; family Emydidae; genus Trachemys; species Trachemys scripta. Next base: position 186,157,996 of record NC_048298.1, read on the forward strand.
TCTGTCCCTTCCTCTCGCTTTTTGGTTTGCTTGTCCCTGTTCTAATTTTACATGCTTGATAAAAGACTGTTCTGTGGACTTCTTTCATGCTGGGAATATTAAATATCCTGCCAAATGAGCATGTTCTTGGAGTGCTCTACGACTTGCTAGATATAACTACAATTGTGTGGCTCTCCTACATGGAGTAAATATTGACCTATGAGGACGCGACTCCCTAGCCCTCTCCCTTTTTAGAGCCCTTAGCTGATGACCCGAAGAAGGCTGTGCATGGAATGGCTTTCAGCTCACTCAGATGACATTTGTTCCATATACAAAGATCCTCTAAGAGGAGACTGCTGAGAGGCTGGTGAAGAGAAAGGGAAAGCAAGGTCAATGTGGGTGACGTGCTTCTGGACTAGTATTTGACTATGGTTATAAGTGAAATCTCAGACTGTTTATAATTTCTGGGTACATGGGGATAGTGAAGCCTTTAAATAAACTTTGTGGCTGTTTGTGAATGGTGCCAATTGACAACTCTAGAGACCTCTGCAGAACTATTACATGGGCAGAAGGAGTAGGCCCTTTACTATCCTCTCCACAGATGTGTCCATAACATCTTCCATAGTTGCATATGCCTGTGATATATTTAATGCCCCTGTCTCCACCCTTCCAAATGTAATCAACTCATGTTTGTCTTGATCAGTGTTATGCACAGGGTTGGCATGAGGATTTTGGGCAAACCGATTCTCCTGAACAACCTCAAATTTAAATGATTATTTTTTAGGCCTGTCAAGTGATTAAAAAAATTAATTAATTGATTAATCACGCAATTAATCACACTGTTAATAATAGGATATAATTTATTTAAATAGTTTGGATGTTTTCTACATTTTCAAATATATTGATTTCACTTACAACACAGAATACAAAGTGTACAGTGCTCACTTTATATTTATTTTTGATTACAAATATTTGCACTGTAAAAATCAAAAGAACTGAAAAATACTATTTAACCTAATATAAGTACAGTAGTGCAATCTCTATCATGAAAGTACAACTTACAAATGTAGAATTATGAGCAAAACAACTGCACTCAAAAACAAAACAATGTAAAATTTTAGAGCCTACAAATCCACTCAGTCCTATTTCTTGTTCAGCCAATTGCTCAGATAAACAAGTTTGTTTACATTTGCAGAAGATAATGCTGCCCACTTCTTGTTTACAATATCACCGGAAAGTGAGAACAGGCGTTTTTGCTTGGCACTATTGTAGCTGGCGTTGCAAGATATCTATGTGCTAGGTGCATTAAAGATTCGTATGTCCCTTTATGCTTCAACCACCATTCGAGAGGACATGCTGTTGACGGGTTCTGCTTGATAACCATCCAAAGCTGTGTGGACTGATGCATGTTAATTTTCATCATCTGAGTCAGATGCCACCAGCAGAAGGTTGATTTTCTTTTTTGGTGGTTCGGGTTCTGTAGTTTCTGCATTAGAGTGTTGCTCTTTTAAAACTTGAGAGCATGCTTTACACCTCATCTCTCTCAGATTTTGGAAGGCATTTCAGATTCTTAAAACTTGGGTCAAGTGATGTAGCTATCTTTAGAAATCTCACATTGGTACCTTCTTTGCATTTTGTCAAATCTGCAGTGGAAGTGTTCTTGAAATGAACAACATGTGCTGGGTCATCAACCGAGACTGCTATAACATGAAATGTGGGTAAAACACAGAGTAGGAGACATACAGTTCTCCCCTAAGGAGTTTAGTCACACATTTAATTAACACACTATTTTTTTAATGAGCAACATCAGCATGGAAGCATGTCCTCTGTAATGGTGTCCGAAGCATGAAGGGGCATACGAATGTTTAGCATATCTGGCACGTAAATATCTTGCAATGCCGGCTACAAAAGTGCCATGCAAATGCCTATTCTCACTTTCAGGTGACATTGTAAACAAGAAGCAGGCAGCATTATCTCCCATAAATGTAAACAAACTTGTCTTAGCGATTGGCTGACCAAGAAGTAGGACTGAGTGGACTTGTAGGCTCTAGAGTTTTACATTGTTTTGTTTTTGAGTGCAATCTGTAAAATTTCTGCCATCACAAACTTCTTCATTCCTATAAGAAGTCCCCATTGTCTCTGGTGAGAATAATCCTATGAGTAAAGATTATAAGAGTAGGTACTACATAAAGTATCTATGCAGGGTTGCTTTTATAATTGTTTTAAAAGACATCCTGATTCAGATGAACTTGGGTGCTCAGATATGAACCCTTTCGCTGTAGTATAAGAACTTGTACAGAGTTTGGGCCAGATTCTCTGGTCTACTAAGGCTACTTTATGCCATATTAGTGATGTAAAATGGCTAGAGAAAGGTGATGGAGAATTCTCCTTGCATATGGAAACTTTTCACTAGTGGAGGCAGCTCTGTCCCCTTCTGTGGCAGTGGCCCTCCTGACCTTATGGACGTGAAAGTGTGTGTTACGGAAGGGCGTGGAGGAGCAGAGCTTTTCTAGGCTTGATCTTTCACTGCTATTATGAACCTTACTCCAGTGATGGAAGTTTGAATCCCTGAGGATGCAGCTCTGCACTGCGGCCAAGCAGAACTTTTTTGTTTTTACTTTTACCTAGTCCCTGGAATTATTGTGAGGGGCTCTATTCTAGCTCCAGATTTCTTCTAGAGATCATGGTTTTGGTGGGGAAGTCCAATATCTTAGAAACAATAGGCTAATTTGCCAATATAATAGTACAGAAATATCTGGCTTGATTCATCAATATTAAGGAAGACTGAAATTCAGTGGAGCTAACTCATCACAGTGTGCCAAATTCAACCCTCAAGTGGCTTGTATTTGGCTCAAAATCTGCAATGCATGTCATGTAGATTGTTAAAAAACCCTTACTTGAATGACTCATACACAATTTAGGACTCGCTTATTGTTTAACTGTACCGTAAAAGTCTTTTACCAGAGAGGAGACGGTGGGTGGTCAATGTACTGTAGTGTGAGTCAGGAGAGCAGGATTCCATTCCCAGTTCTCCCACTGTGACCTTGCACATGTCAACTGACTACTTCGTCTCTGTTTACCCAGCTGTAAAAGGGGGAAAAAGCCCTTTGAAATCTGCAGATGAAAAGTAATACATATGAGATATTTGATTCCCAAACAAAAAAACTGCTGACTAATTGGGTTTTGTTCTTAATTTAATAAAAGACTTACAAAATTAACCTACTAAGAATAGTATACTCAGACCATTAATGCAGTAAAGTAGAAAAATCCTCCTGGACAGAATCTCACTTCAGACCTAATCCTGCAAGATGATCTGCACAGGCAGACCATTTACACCTGTGCAGAGCCTTAGTGGCTTCAGCTTGGAGCACTGTTGATGTCAGCTGACATCTGTAGGGGGCTGACAGTAGGTTTGGGGTGTTAAACACCATAATGATAGGTGCTATACAAATGTTAGTAAGTGCACCATAGCCACTTTGAAGTTCAGAATACTGGATTTCCTAGCACCAGTAAGTTAAATATGGTGAGTGCACAGTGTTGTACAATGAAGTTAGGAAAGTCTAACTTGCTAAGAAATGGCATAATTGCTGAAAGGGGCATTTCAGGCAATTACACCCAGTTCAGTGCAGATACCTAGACCTATCCGGTAGGTCCGTAGCTACTTGGACAACTATTCCACGAGGTCCAAATTTTGAAATATTGACATTTCCTGCGAAGTTTTGCCCATCTCCGCTATCCGGTGATAGCGCTCTCTGTGTATGCACTTCTCCAGGAATCCCAGTGCTAGATGGACTTTTCCATATGGGTTACAAAGACCACCTTGTGGCATATATTTTCACAGTTTAAACAAGGCAGTTGTGTCAAATAATGCACTTGATGACCATTTTAAATATGTATTTTGAGACACTTTTTAAAGACCTTTTTCTCCATTTAAAAAAAAAAAAGCTGCATGATATTAATTTGCTTGCCTGAAGTGTAGGTGAATTATTGTAAAATAACCGTGATTGGATTAACATTTCTCATAGAGGAATAAAGATTTACCTCTATAATAATCTGTAATCTCTCCAGCCCCAACAACTTGCTTAAATATCTTGAACTCTTCCTTTTCTAATAGCTAACATAGGATATATTTATTATTCATCTGAGAAATTGTACTTGTGTATCGATTTTTACATACTTACAATTTAAAAATTATTCTTGTAATATGTTGTCTTGTTTGCAAAATAGAACTAGTTTTAACAGATCTAAGATACTCACATGCCATGTAGAATTATATTGCAGTACGTAGCTTTACTTTTATATGTAAGCTCCTATAATGACTTGTCAAACACTTATTTACTTTTACAATAAACTGATCCAATATTCATTAAACAGTTGTCCTCTGTAACCCCTTTAAATAAAATCCCACAGAAAAGAGTCTAAGGATATGTTTACATTGTTAATGCTACAGTAGTACAACTGCTCCACTATAGCAATTCAGTGTAGACACTGCCTATGCCAATGGGAGGGGTTCTCCTGTTGGTGGAGTTAATCCACCTCCCTGAAAGACGGTAGCTAGGTCAACGGAAGAACTTAGTATGATCTACATGGGGATTTAGGTTGGCTTAACTGCGTCACTCCTGGGTGTGGCTTATGTGACCAACATAGTTTAACAAACCATATTTTCTAGTGTAGACCAGGTTGTATTCAGGTAAGTTTATGCAGCTCTCTCAATTGCAAATATACCACAGTGGATGGATGGGAATGAAATTGGTAAGTGGTCCCTACAGCTCCTGCTTAGGTCACTGAGCCACAAGACATTGTCCCTCAGCCCCAGTCATACCCACAGGGCTGATAGCCTTCAGTGAGTGCCCCTCTCCTTCCTTAGCACTGGCACCATAGCTGGCTCACATGCCAGGCTGCTATAGACACCCTTAATGTTGTCCCCATTAAATTTAGGGGTGGAGCAGATGTTCTAGCTGAAGAGCGAGGAGCTTATGCTGATAGGATTACCATTGTGGCGCTATATAAAGTGGAACATGCCATATAACATGGGTACTTCTTGACTCTGTTAGTCACTTCCTCTCCTGTCAGCAATGCCCGTAGATTTCCCACTAACTCTGTGTGGATCCCGTGATGTGCCCATCATTCCCACTTTGGAGTCCTCAGCTAACAAAGGCTTTGTGTTGTAAGGGAATGAAGGGAGGGTCATGGTTGCACCACTCTTTATGCCCTCGTACAGGGGCACGAGGAGGCACAGAGTGCGTTTGCTGCCCTGTCACACACTGCTATACAAAAGATGCTGAGCTCACATGCATGGGGCACATAGGCACCTACTTTGAGATCCACATTCACCACCACATCTTGAAGGGTTACTGTTGGGTAACTGTGTTTTAACAATAGGAACAAAGCATTTTGAAAAAAGGATTTTGAAATAGTCTACATGCATGTCTTCTTACCTAAAGGCTTACCATCTCGACAGTAGCATAGGCAGGCCTAGTTTCTTCAAACACTCCAACAGGTCTTGGGTGTCATTCCAGGGGGGCTGGAAAAATTTTTTATAGTGGGGGTGCTGAGAGCCGTTGCACCAAACTGTAAACCCTGGATCTAATGGAAGCCACTTCAAGCCAGGGGCTGCTGCAGCACCCCTGCAACCCTAGTTGCAGCACCTGTGTGTCATTCTGCTTTTGCCAAACACTTCCCCGGCAACTTCCCTCTCTCTGGAGAATGAGTCCTTCTAACCCAGCCAGAGTTCCTTTGTTCTTGTCAGTTCCCAGGCTTTTGGCACTGTTAGTCCAAGCAAGCTCTGTAGATATGGTGCATGTCTATGCTGCATTTGCATGTCTGGTAAAACGAGAGGGGAAATGCTGCCCTATAAGATATCCTATAGCCTAGGGCAGTGGTTCTCACACTTATGTACTGGTGACCCCTTTCACAAAACAAACCTCTGAGTGTGACCCCCCACCTTATAAATTAAAAACACCTTTTTATATATTTAACACCATTATAAATGCTTGAGACAAAGCAGGCTTTGGGATGGAGACTGATAGCTCATGGCTTCCCGTGTAATAACCTGGCGACCCCTTGAGGGGTCCTGACCCCCAGTTTGAAAACCCCTGGCCTAGGGCAATTTGCACTGAGCTGCAAGCCAGAAGACCATAAATTCGAGTAACAGCTCTTTCACTAACTGCTGTTAATATTTCTGGTTACCTTTTGTTCTTAACCAAGGCTTCATATTCCTACCTTAGAGGGAGGTAACTAATATTCACTCATTTTACAGATAAGGTAAGTGAGGAATTGCACAAGGTCACTTCAGACTGAGAGGGAATGCTAAGCCTCACGGTGGTATGTTTACTTAAATGCTAACCATTTTAAAACTTTGCTAACTATATTTCATAACTTTCTTATTTCCAGCTATCGCCATTACATCAAGCAAGTGAGCACAGGAATATGTTTTGATGTGAGATGTTATCTTATAAGTATCTGTACAGCATATTTTTTTATAATTCTGTTGGACATTAGAACTACTTAGTCTCCGTTTTCCCTTCTCCATATGGGATTTGTTACCCCCAAAGCACTTCCTCTTACTTCTCACATCAGTGTCTAGAAACACTATATTAACAACGTGGTTGTGGTTCTTGAGATTGCCTGTCAAGTGTGTCATAAACAGTAGGATGAATGTGTTGTTCCCTGGGAATGTTGATAATCCTCCTTACCAACTTCCAACGATCTTGAAGGTGCACAACTGAAACATTTATTTTAGCTCTTCTATAAATAAAGTAATGGTGAAAGGTGAGTGTTGAACTAACTGGTCTAAAACTATAAACTGACTTGACTGGTATGTGCTCAGAAGGAAACTTCAGTCTTTGGCAGTGTGTCCATTCCTCAGATAAGAACAATCACTTGTTAGGAGCAGAATTCATTTATACTTTTTCCTTATTTCATAAATAAAGGCAAACTTTTGCTCAAATGCCAGACATCTATAAAGTCAGTGAAATATTTCACCATGAATCTAAACAAGGCTCCATGTTCTTTTTACACATACATAATTGAAATGACCATGTAAAATAAGTCTCTTGCTAATCAGTGGTATCTGAAATCAGCCAAACTTTGGCTGATTCCCTTTGTATACTTTTTAATTGATTTGGTTATTATGTTGAGCAACACCATAAATTATGCCAGTTTATTGGACTGAGAAATTGTTGTTAATGCACTGATTTATTTATTGTGTTAATGGTCCATGGAAATCTGATTAGAACTTTAAAACCACTGGGGCTGATTCACTATTCCCCTGAACCTCATGCATTTACAAGTACAAATAGCACGCAAAATGATTCAAAATCAGAGTGGACTGGTATAAATGACTATATAAGGTGCAGGGCAGAGGTAAATCAGGCCCATCAGCTATTTTGGCTTTTTTCCCCGTTGGTAGAGCCTGATTTTGCATCATTGAACTCAATGGTAGCAGAGTCAGGGCTACAGTTTCAAAATTTCTATTTTTATATTTGAGCAAGTTGTCAATTCATGTTTCCTCATTGGCTTGTGATGTTGCTAATTTGCCTCCTCTAACAGTTTAACCAGGCAACTATATTAATTGATTCTAATTAACTTAGAACCCTATCTGAATATGTTTCTTTTTTTTTTGAAGCCTGAGGTTGCTGCTACACTGAAGCGCACAATAGAGGCTTTGATGGAGAGAGGAGCAGTTGTGAGGAACTTGGAAAACCTGGGAGAAAGATTACTGCCATATAAAATCTCCAAGCATGATCAAAATCACAGAAGAGGAGGGTATGGTCTATATAAGATCCCTTAAAATCCCTTTGATCTCTTAAAATGTAAACATTTATGGTGGCTGGTTTGGTCTTTTCTGTGGGTATCAGATTAACTATATAGGAGATGGGTAACCCAAATAAGTATCCTATGACTATTGGCATATAACTTGTAAAGCACTATGAGTTCTAAGTATTTTTATCTTGTGTGAGTTAGTTTTTATTGTAAGTCCATAAACCATAGTGCTGCAAATAGTCTTGTTTCAAGTGTCTAAACAAGCTGTATTATGATCGTGTGTCTACGTTGCAGTTCAAAACACTCGGCTGACCCGTGCCAGCTGACTTGGGCTTGTGGGGTTTGGGCTGTTTAACTGCGGTGTAGATGTCTGGGCTCATGGTGGAGCCCGGGCTCTAGGACCATGGTAGGTGGGAGGGTCCTAGAGCTCGGGCTGCAGCATCTACACTGCTGTTAAACACACCCTTAGTTCGAGCCCCGTAAACCCAAGTTAATTGGCATGGGACAGCTGCGGATGTCTGACTGCCGTGTAGACATACCCTGAGAGATACCTTCCGCAATAAAGACACTGCTTCTTCCTGGATGCGTAATTTTTTTTTTCCAGAAGCCAGTGATAGGACTTCAGCTACAACAACAACAGGATCTATTGACTGTAAATGAAATGCCAATACTAATTGGCAGTAGTGATGATTTTTTTTTTTTTTTTTTATTCCAACATGTTTGAACTGTTGGCTGCCATATGTGCCCTGTAAGACATGCTTGTTTCCATGATGCTGTTTTTTAATTAAAGAGGACTATCTGTGTACATAATTTGAGGGAAGTATAATAATGACTTGATTATTTTGGGGATGATTTTTGCAGAATGGGTTTATGTGATATACTGCATTATTATTTTGAATATAAACTCTTTTCCTGGATGCAGTGAGAATGTAATGAAGATTTTCATCCTTTTGATTGCTTAACCGTGTGCTTTGCTGCTGTTAAACTCTTCAAGACTACCTCTGATATGCTGCCTCTCTGCAAGGATTGAGAAATGTTGCTAGGCAACGAGTATTACATAGTGGCTGCATACAATACTCAAAATAACAATTAGATGCATTTTTCTTAATATTTTTAACATAAATATGTGAAATTTGATGGCCAGCCAATATGCAAACTAACCTTTGGATAGGTTGGGTACATGCAAAGGGAAAATCGCGTACACTTTGAAAGATGTATGTTTAAGCTGCATAGCCTGTCTCAACTTCTCTCCTCACGTTTGACTCACAAATTCAGTCCCACTTGAGAAGACCTTTTTATTCTGCTGTGTAAAGTCAGAGAGGTGATCTCTGCTAGTTTGAGGGGGAGAAACAAAACCAACAAACAATTCCCCCTCCCCCCTGCTCAAACAAAACCCTGAAACCTCCATGACATGCATATTGCTAACCAAAGCAACAGCACTGTATGACCATCACCTTCCTCCTCCCTTCCTTCTTGGTGTTTGTAATTATCATGCACTGGTGCATTGCTTAATCCTGCAAGCCATTAGTCCAGTGTTTAGTCTCGTTGTCTAAACATGAAAGTAACTGTTCACCGGATCTAACAAATACATTGTGGCCTCTTCAGCTCTGGGGCTGCATTTTCTGTCACTTGCCATGCATGTTTCTGGTGCTATATACAATTGCACACAAACAACTACATTAAAAGAACATTAAAATTGCAAAGTCAAGCACTCAGAAGTAAGGAAATGACAGAATTAAGTTTGCCTGTGCAACCTTAATTTGTCTCCTGCCTCATTCAGTGCACAGGATGGACAGCACACACTGAATGAGCAACTATTCAGGGTTTCAAGTTTTATTCCCATTGTTCAATATATGGCTGCCGATCTTATTTACTGCACACTGTTCAAACCATTCTCTGAATGCAGAATTACTAATTTCCATGTGGGTTTTCCTATGGCACTCAACACTGTAGTATTTGAATGTTTCACAGATGAGTGACGATAAATGAATATCTAACAGGATGCTGTGGGTGACGTTATCCCCATTTTACAAATGGGGAACTGAAGCACAGATAGATTAAGGTCAAAAGTATCTACTAATTTTGGGTGTCCAATTTGAGATGCCTAGGACTTGACTTGTCAGGGTATTTGCATTATATATTCAAGCGCAGGTCCATTCTGTGCACTGAATGAGGCGGGGGTCCTGTGGGAAAATGTGATCATGTAATTAAAGACTATCATAATGCATAGGCATATAAGCACAAGGAGGGACAAATTAAGGTGCACAGCAACCACAGAAGTTATCTACATGATGAGATAGTATGCTGCAGGCCAGGATGTGAACCTGCGGTGCACTAATGTGCCACGTTCTAACTGTCCACATGGGCCTTGCTACCATGCACTCTAAGTTCCATAGTGCGTTTTGCTCCTTATCCCAGTCTGGCCCCTTCCTGGTTGCTTGTCCCAGTTTCTTTGCTCAGTTATGCCTCCTCATCCAAGCTGTTTGCTAGATCTGTCTTCCCCCCTCTCCTTTGCTCCTGTTGGCCTCCCTCACTGGTTCCTAGCCCCAGTCTCCTTGTCTAACCAACTCTGTCTCCCCCCGCCTCTCCACGAGCCAACCTGCTCATCCTTCTCACTTGCATTACCAGCTCCCAGGGCCAGTCTCCCTTTCCCCACCCAGCTCCAAGTCCCAGTCTCCTTGCCTAGCTAGTCCCTGTCTCAGTTTCTCCCTGTTTCGCCCATCCTCTAGTCCCAGTCTTCTTGTCCCAATCTACTCCTTTTCCTCTTCCCCGTCTGGCTTTTGTCTCCTTTGCATTAGAGTCAGACTGTTTACTCCTCCATGCTGCTTGGATGCCAGCAGTGTGGATATTGAGCACGCAGGGAGAGACAGACTCCCTGCTCTCAACTCGAGTACCCAGCTCTTCGCCCATGTGGTCCTGAACTGGAGCATGCTCAGTGGGGCTGGTGCATGTGCAGTCCAGTGACATGCAGGAGCTGTGGGAGGCTCAAGCATGCTCAGTGAGGATGGAATCATCAGAGATTTTAGCTGTTGTAATCTAAGAAGTCTCTACTGAGCCAGTGCAAACTACAGTTTTTCAGACTTATAACTTGGCCATGTTTGGGTGGATTTTCATGGCAAAAGGCACATCCCTGCCAAATTCAAGTACCTGCTCCAAAGCGTGGGAGGCTAGAGCTGTTCAGAGAGAGGTTTCAAGAATTTTTAAACATGGACAAAACAACGTATTTTTTTCTTGGCCTTGTTAGAAGTGCTTGAACTGTTTTCGCTGAAATAAAATAAATAAAAAACACCAACACACATAACAACCCTCAACTTGAGGCAAACACCCATCATGTAAAATTTCAACCCAAACGGTTTAAGTTTGGCAAAGCTGTGAGCAAGTTAAAACAGGATCTGTACAGTGGGAAGTGTTGGGCAACCTTAATAACAGGCAGTGCTGTTCAAGCTGTGGCTATAATAATTGGGAGTGTGTCCCTGGAGGTCCCCATGCGCTGTGATTGCTCTTCTGTATCAGATAGAGCTGTGCTGCAGTACTCATTTGTGGTGGATTATTGATGTGCCACTGGATATTTTCTGTGTTTAAAACCTTAGGTAACTCAGGTAATTAAGACAACAAGGAGTCTGGTGGCACCTTAAAGACTAACAGATTTATTTGGGCATAAGCTTTTGTGGGTAAAAACCTCACTTCTTCGGATGCAACAGGTAATTAAGCAAATTCTAGGAATAGGAAATACAAGCCAGTTCTTTATTCACCTTTTAAAATCACTTTGTTCCCTCCCTACAACACTTGTAACGGTATTTGTTTTATTTAAAATGGTACACACTGTGAAAAGCACAGTAGTTTATCAAAATATTACAGTGAGCTAAATCTGCATCCAGCAACCTGGCTTTAATTAAAAAATCTTAAATTAATCATTCCTTTAATAGGCAATTTTTGAATGCTGTTTAACTCTTCTTTCTCATTAACTTGGTTTTAAGTGTCACAGCACCATCTCCCATTCTGCCAAAGCTATTTATGAAAGAAACTAAAAGGCCACTATGAGTGGTGTAGGTGGTATTATGTCTAATAAGAAGAGACAGATAGGACACAATTCTGAATCTTTCAAAGCCTTGCATGGTGGTTTTATGTGACTCTTAGGCCTGGTCCCCACTAAGTCCCTACTTCGGACTAAGGTACGCAAATTCAGCTACGTTAATAACGTAGCTGAATTCGAAGTACCTTAGTCCGAACTTACCGCGGTCCAGACGCGGCAGGAAGGCTCCCCCCGTCGATGCCGCGTACTCCTCTCGGCGAGCTGGAGTACCGGCGCCGACTGCGAGCACTTCCGGGATCGATCCCAGAACATCGATTGCGTGCCGCCGGACCCTCCGGTAAGTGAAGACAAGGCCTCTGTAGAGCTAACTCCTCAACTGATTGCTTCCCTTTGTTTCCAGATGCTTTTGGGCTTGGGATGTATGCTGAATCCACTAGCCTTTGGTAGGGTTACCATATTTCAGCAAGCAAAAAAGAGGACGGGAGGAGACCCACCCTAACCTCGCCCCTGCCCCTTCCACTCACTCCCACTTCCCCCCCCCCCCCAAACCCCCACCGCCCCCCCCGCTCCTTGTCCCCTGACCACCCCTCCTGGGACCCCTGCTCCTAACTGCCCTCCTGAACCCCACCCCCTACTGAAGCCTCCCTGTTCCTTGTCCCCTGACTGTCCCCCTAGGATCCTACCCCCTACCTGTACCCCACTGCCTAAAACCTTCTCCCCCCCCCCCCCCAGAAAGCTCCCCCCGAACTCCTGACCCCCCCATCTCTTGACTGCCCCCTCCAGAACCTCCCTGCTCCTTCTCCGACCCCCTGGCCCCCTTACCATGCCGCTTGTCCCGGCGCGCTGGGCAGGAGGAGCCGGGGAGGAGCTCCAGACTGCCGGAGGCGATCTGCAAATGCAGGGAGGGAGGGAGTGATCTCTGCTGCAGGGGAGAGGAGGAGGGGCTCTCTCTGGCTGTCGGAGCCCCATGTAAGTGGCACCATCCGGCCGGCTGCCCTGTTAGCCGCGCGTGCTCTGCATGGGGGGGAATTCTGGATGTTTATAAATTCCCCCCGGACGTTATTTTTAGCTCAAAAAGCCGGACATGTCCGGGGGAATCCGGACGAATGATAACCCTACCTTTGGCCTCCTGGCTGGTAAACAGTGTGAGAACTCCTACAGTAAAACATTCATAGTGTAGGCCACATTTTAACAGAGATTGTCTATGGGAGACCGTCTCCTCCCAGTGACTATCGCATGAACCGCCTGCCTTTCTCTTATAGAGGCATAAAGTCCCTGTGCCAGCTACGGGGATTGTTTACATGAAAAAGTAACGTTAGGAAATTATATAATGGGTTTTCAATTGTCTTTAGTGAGATTGTTTTTTCTAGAAGGATAAAACAGTAATTATACTGTCTGCTTTTGCTCTTTGTTTAAGCTCCCTCTGCTACCCATTTTGTTTTTTTTCAGTTGGAAATAAGGTAGAGAGTCAGCACTGGGTGACCTGCCAGCTCTTAACAATCCCACCAGAAAGTGCTCTGTGGTCCACAGACCATAGTTGGAGCCGTTTGTTTTACTGAATATTCTTTTTCTATCTAGTTAATTGCATTTTAAAATACAGGTAGAATCTTCATGTGCAATATATAATAAAGCTGGGTTTGACTGAGAAACATGGCACAAAATCATACAGTATAATATACATAGTAAGCCGCCACAGTACTTAGCCAGGTTAATGTAATGCCTTTGCTAAACGGAGATGAGTCAAACAGGAAAATGTTTATTCAGAGGTCAATTGTAGGGCAGTTGTTTGTTGTCTGGATCTGTAGTGCTACCATGTGTCCTATGGCACCTTATAGACTAACAGACGTATTGGAGCATGAGCTTTCATGGGTGAATGCCCGTTTTGTCGGATGCATGTGGCCTGACTCACTCTTGCTTGCGTATTTATACCTGCCTCTGGAAATTTCCACTACATGCATCCGACAAAGTGGGTATTCACCCACGAAAGCTCATGCTCCAATACGTCTGTTAGTCTATAAGGTGCCACTGGACTCTTAGTCTGGATCTGTAAAAGTAGCAAACATGGCTACCCCTCTGATACTAGTGCTACCATGCCACTCTTCAGAGAATGCTGTTGCTATATGAGGGGCAAACGAGTATTTTAGGAATACCTGGGGGCAGTGGCAGATTTAGAGTTAGTGGAGCCCTGTGCGCAGCTTCATTTTTGGGGCCGCCCCTAGGGACGCAGCCAAGAAAAAGAACATTTTCTCATCTCCCTTCCATTTTTCATTCTTTTCTTCATCCTCCTATTTTATAAGTAATGGGAAATAAACGAAAATAAAGTGAGGTACCTTGATTGGGGCGGGGGTGCAGGGCGTGGGCTCTGGGAGGAAGTTTGGGTGCTGGGTGCAGGCTCTGGGCTGGGGCAGGGGAGGTGGCACTTACCTCGGGCGGCACGGCTCCCAAAGCAACCAGCACGCCCGCCTCCGGCAGCAGCTCCTAGGCGGAGGAGGGGGGACGGGACCAGGGAGTCTCCCTGCACCGCTGCTTGTAGGCGCCATCCCCGGCCCTTTGGGGGAGCGGGGCAGCGGGTCTCCATGTGCTTGGCCTCCCCCCACCCCCCCGCCAGGGGTGCGCAGAGATGTACCAGCAGACTGCCACTTCCGGGAGCGGCGTGGGGCCGCCGGCCATGCCATGCAGGCAGCCTGCCTGCCTGCCAGAGCCCTGCTGCACTGCCGGTTGGGACTTGGGGGCAGGTTGTCAGATACTTGTCCTGCATTTTGGGGGCCCCCCATTGTTGGGGGCCCCGTGCAACTGCCCGGTTTGTTTCGTGGTAAATCCAGTCCTGCCCAGGGGCATTCTCAAGTAATGGGAATTTTACAGCCAACTGATCTCTTCTTATTTTAATGTTTTGATTTTTCAAAGCCCATAAGAGATTTTTAGACCCACAATTGCCATTAAAATTAATGGAAATTGGGTGTCTAAATCCCCTAGGCAGCTTTGAAGATCTCAGCCGAAGTGTAAAGTTCCCTAGATCTTAGTAAGCAAACTGTATTTACTGTGAAGGAGAATGTGTATGTTGATGGTGGGGGCAGCACTTTAACTGGTACAAATTCAGGGCTGTGTCTTCCTCTTAAATTTACCTCTGTGCAATCTGCTGTGTCCTTGACAAACAACTCTCGTGCAAACATTGTAGCAGTAATAGTTTTCCCAGGAACTTGGACGCTGTATACATTACACTGAAACATGATACCTGAGCCTTTAAATTTAATGGTGAGAAAATGGCTAGCAATTCATATTAGTGTATATTTTGAGAGCGAGGTGTATAAAATGTTCCCTGAACAGAAAAACAGCTCTTTTATAGCCTATTGTGGTGGGTGAAATATTGTTTACCTTTCCTAAATACCATTTCTTAAATTTAGGAATAGCTGTAGGTTGCTGTATTCCTTTTTGTTTTTAAGCACATAACTTACTAATCACTTACAATATCTGACCTTTATGAAATAGATATGTCATGGGGGGGCCAAAATAATACATAAGGTGGAATCCTGGCTTCATTGAAGACCATGGGACTTCTGCATTGACTTCCATAGGACCAAAATTTCACCTTTAATACCTGGAATTTCTGGTGCTGTGTGTTTTCCCCCTAATGTTTGGTGGTGGTGGTGGGGGGGAGAGGTTAGGCAAATTATGGCTTTTTAAAAAAGAAATTAAAATTTGCTTGTCCAAGGATAAACATCAGCTCTGAGCTGCTAGGAGCATGTGAGCTCTTAGTATGCTTTAAACAATACAAAAACTATAAATTTTTGTGTGCGTGTTGGGATAAATTTAGGAAAAAATTTGACTAAATTATTACTGTATTGGTGTTTTAATGTAAAACTGGAAGATATTTAATATTAATACCTGTGGTATTGTTTATGCTAGCTCAGTTTAGGACTAGTAATAATAACGCTTTGCAAATATTAACATTTGCAAAACATTTTTAGAACCTTGGGTCGAATATACAGCAAACACCCCACAACACCTTGGAGCAGTTGGTAAGTAATAATTTCGTCTTGTAGATGGATAAACTGAGGCACAGAGAGACTAAGTGACTTGCCTGAGGTCACAGTGCATCAGAAGAACTGCTGGAAGAATATAAACCAGAGGGACCTTCCTCCAAACAATAGTCCTCACTCTCTGTGTATTGTCTTATCTGGCTTTTATGTGCATCTAATTTTTACATGAGCTATATTGACACTAATACACTAATTCAGTTTTTATTTAATGCAAAATTCTATTGGTCTGAACATGTGTGTTGGTGTTTGCTAGCTTGTGAAATAAATTAACATAAACTGTTTTAATAGGGAGCGAATTAGTGTTTAAATCCAAATGATGTTAGGCTTGAGACTTTGTGGGTACCGCATAAAATGTTATAAAATGCACCTTGGAGCTCTCAAAGTAACTTTTTTAAATAAAGTGCTGAAATTAGAGTGTCTAATGAAGTTATAGTACTGTATGTGGGTTACAGATTTTGCTAGCACTTGAGTGGAAGTATGTTGCCATTGTTTTTAAAATGTTGGATCTCTGCAATGTAACTTGTGGATCGTGCTGGATATGGTGGAACACTTTGTGGGTTTTCTCTAGCATGGTGGTTCCTTTATATAGCCTAAAGCAGGAGAGCTCTTTAAGTTCATGACATCTACAGCTGAAGGCACTGGGTAAGGCAGGTTGATGTTTTGCTAGATTTTTAGTTCACTTTGGGGGATCTGTCACAATATAGTCTGCAAAGGAGCACTTTGAAATGAGGTTCATCTGCTATTCAGTAATGAATGATCTAATAACCTAGAGAGAGCTAGTACATGTTGATCTGAGCACAGGAATAGGAGTCAGGAGTCCAAAGTTTTAAAATGCTGCCTCTGACCCTGTATCTTTCTGTGCCCTAGAGAAGGTCAGATTTGTTAGTAGAGATGTTTTTTGTGAAACAGCACTGAACATTTTAAATTCAGTTTATCTCTGTGTAACAGAAAGATTGGGTCCAATAAAAGATATTGCTTTGCCCACCTTGTCTGTTTATTTTTTCTATAATCTATTTGGAATTCAGTAACTTCCTTAGCTCTGCGCGCGCGCGCGCACACACACACACACACACTCTCTCTCTCAAATTCATTTCGTTTATTTGTGAGTTCCGCAGCAAACTATGCATAATTTTGGTTATTCATAATAAATACCATGTGCTATTTGCCAGCTTTTTTCACCTTGTTGTTGTTGTTTTCTTCCTTTTCAGGTTTAATTTTGAAAAGGTAGCAGCCCTCATTTATTTGCCCACATGCCACTCAATCTTTTTTTTGTTTTGATGTTTATTCCTACGTGTCTCATCAGTCTATTTGTTTTCTGACGCAGCAAATTCAGATCTTGCTTTTCTTGCTATATTGGCGCTCAGATACCACAGTTATGGGTAGGGTATAAAAAATGGAATAGAACACCTGCTAGAACCCAGGACTAGAAGTCAGGGAACTTAGGTTGTATTTCTTGCTCTGCTGTTGATTCACTGTGTGATGCTGGGAATATCATCTGAGCTGCCTTCTAGAAGGGAATTTCAGCTAGAATAGCTCACCTGAGCTTTGGGGAGCTCCTTATAGTGGATCTGCTCCGACAGCTCCATAGCTGTTACTCCAGCCTCCTGGAGTAGTTTGACTAGCCTCTCTACCCCCTAGCATCCCCTCCTCTGTGGAGGAAGGATTACAGGATACACACAACGGGGTGGCTCTGTCCCCTCCTCAGGTGATAGGATTTGCTCCTTTCATGTTTCTGTACCTCAGTTTCCCAATGTGTAAAATGGGGATAATTCCTCAGAGGGGTGTTTTTAACAATTTTAATGTTCGTAAAGTGGCTCGGATATTAGAAGCATTATTGTGCAAGTGCCAGGTAGTGTGTTATTGAGGCTTTCCACTTCTTACTACTATGTATTTTGAGGCTAGGTGCTGTTCTTGTACAACTTATTTTTAAATAGGCAGCTTGTTACAGAACAGTATTTCCATTTGAGCAAGAGGGGTTGAATCCTTATTCACAAACTCATACCATCTGGATGTAATTTTTTCTTTTGATTTATAAGAGTAAAAATAATGAGTGTCCATCAGAATTCTCTGGGAGCCTTTTAAAGTTTAAAGAAGAACAGGAGTACTTGTGGCACCTTAGAGACTAACAAATTTATTAGAGCATAAAGAAGAACAGGAGTACTTGTGGCACCTTAGAGACTAACAAATTTATTAGAGCATAAGCTTTCGTGGACTACAACCCACTTCTTCGGATGCATATAGAATGGAACATATAATGAGGAGATATATATACACACATACAGAGAGCATAAACAGGTGGGAGTTGTCTTACCAACTCTGAGAGGCCAATTAATTAAGAGGAAAAAAAAAAAAAAAACTTTTGAAGTGATAATCAAGCTAGCCGAGTACAGACAGTGTGATAAGAAGTGTGAGAGTACTTACAAGGGGAGATAGAGTCAACGTTTGTAATGGCTCAGCCATTCCCAGTCCTTATTCAAACCGGAGTTGATTGTGTCTAGTTTGCATATCAATTCTAGCTCTGCAGTCTCTCTTTGGAGTCTGTTTTTGAAGTTTTTCTGTTGTAATATAGCCACCCGCAGGTCTGTCACTGAATGACCAGACAGGTTAAAGTGTTCTCCCACTGGTTTTTGAGTATTTTGATTCCTGATGTCAGATTTGTGTCCATTAATTCTTTTGCGTAGAGACTGTCCGGTGAACAAAACCACTAACCCAGGAACCTATCCTTGTAACAAACCCCGATGCCAACTCTGTCCACATATCTATTCAAGTGACATCATCATAGGACCTAATCACATCAGCCATACCATCAGGGGCTCGTTCACCTGCACATCTACCAATGTGATATATGCCATCATGTGCCAGCAATGCCCCTCTGCCATGTACATTGGCCAAACCGGACAGTCTCTACGCAAAAGAATTAATGGACACAAATCTGACATCAGGAATCAAAATACTCAAAAACCAGTGGGAGAACACTTTAACCTGTCTGGTCATTCAGTGACAGACCTGCGGGTGGCTATATTACAACAGAAAAACTTCAAAAACAGACTCCAAAGAGAGACTGCAGAGCTAGAATTGATATGCAAACTAGACACAATCAACTCCGGTTTGAATAAGGACTGGGAATGGCTGAGCCATTACAAACGTTGACTCTATCTCCCCTTGTAAGTACTCTCACACTTCTTATCACACTGTCTGTACTCGGCTAGCTTGATTATCACTTCAAAAGTTTTTTTTTTTTTTTTTCCTCTTAATTAATTGGCCTCTCAGAGTTGGTAAGACAACTCCCACCTGTTTATGCTCTCTGTATGTGTGTATATATATCTCCTCATTATATGTTCCATTCTATATGCATCCGAAGAAGTGGGTTGTAGTCCACGAAAGCTTATGCTCTAATAAATTTGTTAGTCTCTAAGGTGCCACAAGTACTCCTGTTCTTCTTTTTGCGGATACAGACTAACACGGCTGTTACTCTGAAACCTTTTAAAGTTTAAAATCCAGAGTGACAAAAAACAAACCTATAATGTGACCACAGGCCTCAATGGGGTGCTAATGCAAACGTCTAACAATGGTATTTCAAATGTCAAAATTAACTATTTCACTTAGGTTAGTTTTGGCAGAAACATCTAGTAACTCCCATTATAACGTCACCCCTCTTGTCCTCCAGTCTGAATCCTGCTGGACACTCCCATCCTACCTGTAGATTAGAGCCTGCACTCTCTCCGACCCCCCTCAACCTCTCCATTACAGAAACTTACTTAGGGCATCTCATCACTAGCAACGTTAAAGTACTGCCACGGCAGTGCTTTAACATGGCTGTGTAGTAGCGGCACTAGCGCTGTAAAAAACCCACCTCCACGAGGGGAGTAGCTACTAGCACTGGGGCTTGTCTACACTGGCACTTTACAGCGCTGAAACCTGCTGCGCTTAGGGGAGTGTCTTTTCACACCCCTGAGCGAGAAAGTTGCAGTGCTGTAAAGTGCCAGTGTAGACAAGCCCCTAGATTTTAAAGTTCCTAAAGAAAAGAGAAGTCCTAAAGCATGAGGGCTAATCATATCTAACATTCTCTCCTTTGCAGGAGGTGGAAACTTCTTTGGGTAGCTAACCAGATTGCCAACCACCCATCCTCTTTCAATTCTTTCCTTTCTCTCAGCTCTGTCACAGTACACGTAGGCTGAGAGCCATGTCCCAAGGGGATTTAAAAGCAAGCTTGGATCAAGGAGCTTCTCATGTGTCTTCTAAGTCAAAGTACACATTTAAAAACAGAGATGTGGGTAATTTTGTGGCTAAAGGTTGAAATAATTCTTGGCCTGGATATATAAGAAATGAAATCTGGCTATTTTAAGATGCAAAGGGAGCCCCCCTTCCTTTGATAGCACTGACATTTCAGCAGATAAAGGTTCTGCTGTCCTGTATTTAAATTACCCTTCTATTTACCGTAGAACAGGGTTACAAAAATAACTGTGGTCTCACAGTGAATTAGAGTGGAATTTTCCTGTATTTCTCCCCGATGACTTTGCTAACTCCTAGAGAGTTGAAACTCCATTTTCCAGCTGTGCTTGCAAAAAGAGACTCTCTTTATCTCCTATATTCCTTTTTATCCTCTTCTCAGCCTTGCTGGGGTTTTATTTTGGTCACCTGACAAACAGTAGCTGCAATATTTGGGTGTCTGTTCACAGCTGACTGTTTTAAACTAAGAAAAATGTTAGCCTGCTGTGTGCAGTATTGAACTGTAGGTTTAAATACCTATATCTAGATATATATCCCTGACTAAATACATTTGTCTTTATGGGCTGGGTTCCAGATCAGCTCATGAATCACAGCAGGGTTTTTGTGTTTTGTTTTTTTGTTTAAGCACAATTAAATTAATGGAAACAAAAGGCAAAAAGACTTGTTATCACCCCCCCCCCTCCTGTTTATAGATCAGAGCAATTACTGCTTTATTACACTGAAGGAAGGATGGTTAGTATGGTTTATAAATTGCATTCTCCCAACTGCTGCATTTTTGTATCTTCAGATAAAATATCTACTCTGTGAAAAAGACACACAGATGTGCTGGAGCAGCTCATCCTTCCCATCCCCCACTTCTCCTTCATTTATCAACAGTGCGTCAGTGGAAATTTCCACTGTCTGTTTATGTGTGAGAGACCACAAAGTAGTAAACCTGCCTTTGGGAGAAAAGCTATTGCAGTTTTAGGAGCACAGTAAAAAGCAACACACAACTTGCATTTAGAAATGGAATGAAATTCTGTAAAAGCAAAGCCAAAATAGTATGGAAAGGGGGGGCAGTTCATGAATGAATGTTGTTGCTAAAGAGCATGCAGACTTTGATGTAGTACCGTCTATTAGAATTTGCTTGGAATTGCCTTTCCTTTTTGGTTGTAACTGTGCAAGGATTTCAGGGTCCTGCATCTTTGCTGTGGTAGTCAATATTTTAACTGAAAACAGGATTTTTCCTTCCTTGGCCATGCACATCATTTGGGAAATGTTAGATTTGTAATTTATTCCACTATTGTTAGATTTTACCCATTTTTTTTTAATAACGTCTAAAATATGTGACTTCTCTTACTTACTTACTGGAGATAAGAAAGTATTCAGGCATTTCAGGTTTTCCAAATGTCTTGGGCCCAATCCGGCTCCCCATTGAAGTTCCTGAGACTTTGCAGTTAGGCCTCATTATAGCATTCATGAGAGGAGTTTCTTCACATAACTAGTCCTATTGAATTCATGGGGTGTAAATTGTCATAGTTTCCTCCCAACTTCAATGGAGCAATGACAGTTTACATCTGCTGAGGATCTGCCCCAAGGGGACTAGTTGCTTCAGTACAGATTACAGGACAGGTCCCTTAATTCGTATCATGGCAGATTTTGCCATCCAAGCCTAATACAGGGAAATTCAGTACTTTAATTTGGTTTTCCAAATTGCAGCACTTCTGCTACAAAAGGTTACTAGTGTCCATTGCTGCACATTCATTTAGGGGCTGGGAATGCTCAGTTAAGGAAATCCTCTTTTTTTATTGTTTTCTCCTTGCGTGTAGCATTCACCTCTGTGCAGCAGGCCAGCATAAGACCTTTGCACCACTTATGTCCCTTCTTTACCCGTAAGTGGCATATAGGATATGTCTACACTGCAGCGGGGAGCGAGCATCCCAGCTCACATAGACAGACTTGTGTTAGCTGTGCTCGAGCTAGCATGCTAGGCATAGCGGTGTGGATGATGCAACACGCAGCCACTCATCCAAGGCTGCCTGACCCCCAGGGTCCTAGCTCAGGTGGCTACCTCAAACCACTTACCTGCACTGCAACCTCCAAACTGCTATTTTTAGCGCACTAGCTTGAGTAGAGCTAACGCGCCTCTGTCTACCTGGGCTGGGAGGCTTACTCCCAGCTGCCGTGTAGGCAGACCCAGAGGCTTTGTGCTGCCCCTCCATAGTGGGGGAATTTTGTTCTCTGTGTGTGTGTGTGTGTGTGTGTGTGTGTGTGTGTGTGTGTGTGTGTAAGTAATACCTGTTGATGCTAATGGGACTTCATATTGCAGGTATTTAGATTAGAGGAGTTTATTTTCTTCATATGCCATAATATGGAAAACATAATGAACTTTTTTGTTGTTGACACATTCTCTGCACTCTTTATTCTGATGTATATGTAGGCCCAGTTTCTCATCTTGGGTGCCTGACACTTGTTGCATAGCTCAACACTTTTGTGAGTGTGCTATGATGCATTGTATGCAACTGTACAGAAGTTTAAAAACAAAAATCTAAGTGGGAATTATTGTGCTATCTACTGTATCTTTAATGAATGCTGCAGTTGGAAACTGGCTACTCACTAATCGTCTAATCTTTAATAGGACTTCTGAGAGACAGCTGAGACTTCCTTTGTACTGTACTGTAGTTAAAGCCTTACCAAAAAACAAACTGATGGATTAAAAGTCCCCATAACTACAATTTTATTTACAATGCCAAATTTGCCATCTATTTTTTAACTTTTGACTTGAGTATGATGGCTGCAGTAAGATCACTCAAAATATGCAAGAGCCATGAAGAAATTTGGGACATTTGAGGTTATGGGAATTGTATGAGGATTTATTTTCAAACACACAAACACAATATCCAGTTGAGTCTCTTTTCTCCAAAGCGGGACTAGCATATGTTTGTGAAGAGCAATAGACCTTACCACTCGCTCTATCCCACTGGAGTTTTAAAAGATTCCTTCCAAATTAAAAATCAACTGATGGAACAAGATCCAAGACATGAGTTACTTGACATAATGAGTGACTGCAGAAGTGACATAGGGGACCTGAAATAGAAATGGAGAGTGGGATTCTCCTTGCAGTAGGTAAGCTCCTGTCCATCTGTCTCAGATAAATAGATGGCTGACAAGAAATGCTTGCCTGATGCTGAAAATATCAGACATATTGTGCATGTGTGAAAATAAGACCTCTGCAATTCTGCCAGGGCCAGCAAGACCTACATTACAGTATGCAGAGCTGCTGAATGAGTGCCAGTTGTGCAAGTTAGGGCTGCCTGTGCACAATTTCAACATGCATCCTCAGTTTTCAGAAGTTCAAACATGTCACTAATGAATACATGCTCGTTTGGGCTAGCTCCAGCTCTCTCTCTCTCTCTCTCTCTCTCTCTCTCTCCCCCCTTTCCCCCCCCCCCCCCACACACACACACATTTCCTGCTGCTATTTTAAACGTTCACTCAGTTATAAGATAGTATTGTGATGGACAAAATATTGCCCATACGATATATAAACTTTAGATGTTTGACACAGATATCTGTTTGTGAGTCCATTCTCCACATGGCAAGGATCCCTGAGGAAAAATGCATTGAATTCAAGGAGGGAAAGTATACATTTTGTTTAACTGAAATAAATATACGACTTCTAAAAGGTGTGAAAAATACTAAGTGTGTAAATGTATGGAGTAAGTAGAGGCAGACTCCTGATTCCAGTATGAGTGCACAGACAAGAAATGGTGCCCTATGAATAGGAAAGATGCTCACTTATATTGTTTTCGGTTGTGTAGCACTGTATAAATTCTTACCTGTGTTTTAAATCCATAATGTTACTGAGCTTTGTTTTAAAAACAGTTCAAAAAAACAAAATATAAGGTATTCCTTGTAGATAATTGGGAGTTTGATTTTACAATTTGAACAGAATGATGGTATGAATAAAAGCTTTTACAGTGCCTATATCTTATTGAGTGTGTGTGTGTTTGTTTTCCATTACAGGTATTTTTTGGTAGACTTTGATGGCCCACCCGCGATTATTTCAACGATGATGGACCATTTAGGACGTGATGTTGATGTAATTAGACCTACTTTTTTAAAGCATCCAGTATCAAAGACACAAGAATGCAGTGGCATAATCCCAGTCAACTATGAAGATAAATTATATACCAAGAAAAAATGAGTATCCAAAAGATCGTATCTGAAACTTTTTATTTTAGCCCAGCTTTTGGATACAATTGTGGTCATAATTTTTGTCTATGTACAGAGTAATCTATTGTAGTCATATGGCATCTGGAGTTAATGTAACCTTTAGCTTGCTTTCTTTTTTGTTGTAAATTAAATAGTTAATTTGTATGCTTATGTTAATAGTTGATGACTAGACTGAAAATTGATTTGCTTTCCTTGGAAAGCATTACATCTGATGAAGTTCTGTCTACCCATCAGGAGACTAAAAATAGCATTTTTTTCAGTAAGATTACTTCAGACTTTGTACATGTACACAGTAGATTAAGAAAGCTCTGTTTGACAATGTCTACTGTATAGCAGTATGATTTTTTTTTTTTTGAGCAAGTTAATAAAGGTGATTGAAATAAGCTTTGTTTATTGTTGAAGACTATAAACGGTGCAGGGAAATGTTACACATATACCTTGCCATAAGGCATTCTAACCTACAGTTCTGAATATAATCACAGAGGGTTGGTCTAAGTACAAATAAACACTCTCTATGGGAGAGGTTAGATACTTCCAGATGGCGGTTCCGAGACTGACAGGACTAGTGTGAGCAGAAAAATGCAAGTTATTGTCCTTTGTTTTACTGTAAGCTGAAGCCACCTGACACTTTACATTTAGAAACATTTCAAACAAAATGGACTCATTTTTTGGCTTTTCCCTATTCCTGTTCTGATGGAGAAAACAAGGGGAGACATGGTAGGTATTACCACTAGAGTATTACCTGCTGTGGGTCCTCTATGGCTGTTAGATCTCTGAGGAAATCCCCATTTCTCCCTCCCCCTGTTTACCCTGTCCAATTATTGTATCCACCATCTTTCCCATCAAGGCAACAAGCTGTGGTTTCCTTCAAAACTCCATAAACGCTGTTGCATAATTAGCTAGAAAGGACGCTCCCCAATTGGGCATGCTGCATCTGGAAACCTTCCCCGCCGCAACCTTTGCTGAACTGGAGATCAAGAGACCAACCCAGGAACTGAACTCTGATTCCCACAGGACTTTGGAGGGGTTTGTTAGTGATATTGCTCTGCAAATGCTCTACTTCTACTATAAGGAAAAAATGAATTTGTTATCCTGCTTCTGGAGTCTGCAGAGTTTCACTTTTTCAAAGGTGATGCTGTAGCCATAAGAAGTTTGATTAAAAATGAGGTGAAAGATAAGAACAAATTCTCCTTTTTTTTAAATAAGTGACCAGCAAAAGGGGAGAAAAAGTCATAATCCCGCTGTTTTCCCCGCAACCACTGATTCCTACAACAATGACGAGAATGTCTAATCTGAAATAAGGCAGAATCTCATTCATACAGCCACCTTTTCAAACTATTTAACCCTTTGCACATCCAAGAAACCAAAAAGGGAACACAGGACAGGAAGGGATCTCCTTAGTTCTGTCCAGTCCCTGTTATCGCAGGTAACCCTTTCAGGAAAACCCATTTATAAACTTGAGTTCCATCTTAAAACTAGGTAGCTTGTTTGTCCCTATTACACAACACTAGAGTGTGAACACACATTACTTTCTTTGGCAGGTCACTGTCAAATGTTGCTTGCTGTAGACATATTTTTGTGTGTGAAACACTGCAACTGTTTGGATACGGTTTAATAAAGCTTTGCCTTAGGCTGGGATCTCGTGTTTTGTTGTAACAAAAAACACAATTGCAAGTTTCCAGCCTTGCAAAATGGGGGAGAGGAGACAGCCAATAGAGCCTGTATGAGTATAAATTTACTAAGGCTGCTTTTATCCTAATGCCTTTTGAGAGTATAGTGTAGAAATGTAAAATCTGATTTCTTACTACTGGTAGTTTTGGCTTCAATCCCTAGCTTTTAAGTACATGTTCAAAATGAATAAACCATGTATTTATTGGATGGGTGCTTAATATTAAGTACATGCATAAGCCATTGTAGGGTTGGGGCCTCAAAAAGGTCACAGACTTTTGTCCCTCTTCCTTTGGAAAGCCTGATCCCACTCTCATAAAATCAATGGCAGAACTCTCAGGGATTCCAAGAAGAACAGGATTGGGGCCCAAAGTCCAAAGCAACTGGATAGTGGAAATATCACAAGGCTCTTTGAGAGACAGTATGTAGAAATTCAACTATCCCAATATTAAGGGGAAAGGTGACCAGTGTGCCACAAAATAAAGTTTAAGGAGATGTTCAAGATATTACTGTCTAATGTGCTCCTTTCAGCTCCCACTAGTCCCTGCAGCTATAAAGAGGATTGATACAATACCAAGCAAAGGCAAACTTTTTCTGGACCCATACATGCCTAAATAAGCGTTTGTGCTTTATTAATCACAGGCTTTGTATGTCAACTAATTAAAAAGCTGGTTCACAACAGCATGTACCCATTTCTTCATAATTGATGCTTTCCAATGTGAACATTATGGTTTTTTGGGTTACAAATATAGCCCTGTGAGCCAGACCTGTAGTTAGCTATTCTGGGAAGCTAGTATGTAACTGGAACCTTTGGGGTTGGCGTTCACGTACACCAAAAAACTCGCTTACACTCAGGTAATGATGGTTTTCAGCAAGTTGACCAATGAGTCTGCCATATGAGAAACTTGGATAGTCACTCTACCCCGAGTGAACATAAATGTCCACTTGTAGTGTCAGGGAAATCTTAGCCTTCTGGTAATAAGTTTGGGTACAGTGTCAGTTGCCTTTTGTGATCGTTAAATGTTTATTCATCTCAATGAGCTGTGAGAGACTCTTGATCTTCAGGAATACAGTTTCACGAGTGTAGAGTCAGCTGGATAGCTGACAGAATCGGTACTGCCAAACCACTTCCAAATCATTAAAATGTCAAAAATCATTGGCACGTTAAAAAAAAAATTAATCTCTATTAACTAGAGAAACAGATGTTGAAATTATTTATAGCCTTCCTCAGCTTGTGCTCTCAAGGCTGAAAAGGAAGTAGTTTTATACTCCTAGAAATAATAATTTACTTACATAGCCTCTGTCATCTGAGAATCTTGGAGCACTCCACTGAGGTGGCTAAGTTAAAATGCTGATTGACAGCTCTTCCAACAGCTCAGCAGCGGTTCCCATTGCCTATCTTAAAGATAACAAGTATGCACATATGGTTTCAGCGAGCAGACCCTTTGTTCTGTCTTAAATTGCTCCCTTGCTTCTTTGCTGACATTCCTGTTCACTCACACATCCACCCACTCACTGCATCTTGCATCTTCGGGAGATCCTTCAGCACCACAGACTCAGGGTACTGTACTAAAATAGTACTTAAGGCCAAGTTTTCAAAGGGGCCTCACCACAGCCTCCGCTTTTGCACCCGTACGTTTGTGCATGCAGTGATTTAGTTCTATAGAGCCAGACTCAGGCATCTTCCTAGCATCAGACTAGCCTGTACAAATTCTATTTGGTAGTGGTGTGAACTTAAAAGGCCTTTGATCCTCAGTGCCAGCAGGACACCATTATTTTGGAGATTAATTAAGCATTTTAAAGGGATTATCATGCTCCCAACCACTCTTCTGCTTAAGAGGAACAAAATGTCAAGTGTCAAAGCTGTTGCCTGAGTTGGTTGTGACAAAAGCAAGTGGATACAAAAACGTCGTATTCTTTCAAAAGTCTTCCAAGGAATAATTAAAATGACAGCTTTCATCCATTTTACTACGTATAAATGTATGGCTTGCTGCTGGAGCCTGTGTAGCCCAGAGTTTTAGGTATCATCTGTCATTGGTGATACAAATGATGCAGTAGTCCCAGGATAGTGAAGGGGTGTTAATGAACCACTTTACCTTGAATGGTCCCTTGAAATATGTGTTAACTACTTATGCTAGACAATCTGTTCCACCTTGTATTTAGCTGTGATGCGTGTTTCCCAGACCTGAAGAAGGGCTCTGTGTAAGGGCATGTCTACACTAGAAACATAAGTCAACCTATGTTAGGTCAACTTTTCTGTGGTGGTTCATGTCCACGCTACCTTCCTTGGGTCAGTGGTTCGCATTCTCAAAAGGAGCGCTTCCACTGACTTAAGAGGGGGCAGTGTGGGGGGCTGAGAGCCTGGGTCTCAGCTTCGCTGGCAGCTCCCCACCAGGAACCTGGCTGCCCCTCCCCCCCGCCTGCCCCTCCCCCCCACCTGCCCCAGGCTGTCAGCTCCCTGCTGCCAGGAGCTCGGCTGTCCCCCTGGGCTCCCCGCTCCCCACCATCGGGCTCCTGGCAGGAAGTGGGGAGCGGAGAGCATCTGGGCAGCTGCTAGGCTGTGCCTGACCAGCTCCCCGCTCAGCTCTGAACCAGGCTGGGCTCCCTGTTCCCTGGGGGGAGCCCAGCGGCTGCCCAAGGCTCCCGGCTCCCACTCAGGAACTGCTTGGACTCCAGGTGTACAGCTCTTTGCTGGGAGCCCGGCTGTGGCAGGGAGCCAAGAGCCAGGGGGAGCAGCTGGACTCTCGTCAGCGGGGAGCCAGGAACCTCTGGGCAGCTGCCCAGCTGGCAGTGGGGAGCCTGGGCAGCAGCTGGAGTGGGAGCGGGGAGCCAGGGGGCAGACATGCTATGACAGGGGGGTGGGCGCAGCCCAGCTCGGAGCAGGGAGCCCAGGGGGATCATGAGGCTCTAGCTAGAGCCCCCCAACCAGCCCAGTGACAGCGTGGGGTTCTTTTCATTTGCATTCTGCTTTTCAGTCTTGAGCAGTCACTTTTTCAAGCTTCTTTGTCCATCCAGGATGGCTGGAAACATCATTTTAAAAGGAAAGTTGAGATTCTCACATAATCTTCTGACTCCAAGAGCTGGAGTTTTAAGAAAAACATCAAATATAATGAATGAGGCTCATGATAAAATCATGGAGGTTGGCAACACTGCACCTCTCTCTCTGCTGAAGATGGGGGACATCCAGGGGGAAAGAATCCTTTTGCTGGTCTTTTCCAGAATCCTACGGCTCACCCTGTTTAGATGCTTTAGAAGTGAAAATTGACTCTGAAGCCAAAACATGTATGTTTGCCCACTCTCTGGCTTAAAGAAATATTGTGGATGAGTTTTTCTTTTTAACTTGTGTAATTTATTTGTTTTCTTTTGAGGGCTATTTGGAAAGGGTCACCATCAACCTGCTCAGGTTCCCAAATGAAGCTTGCTTACAGGAAGATAAATTCTATGTAGCGTCCTCTTATTAAAGTCTTCAAAGGTGAAATCCTGGCCTCACTGAAGTCAATGGCAAAACTCTCATTGACGTCAGTAGTCAGATATGTGCCGAAGAGATGCAGGATGCAATTTACCTTTGTTTAAAGAATGTACCTATAGATACCTTACTAGGTCAAAAGAGTCCTTCTGGATAGTTATTGATATGAGAATCTAGCAACTGCAGGCACTTCTAGTAACTTAGATTTGGTAGAGCAGTGTTTTTCAATGACCCGTTCATGGAGTGGCTCCAGTCCTGGAGAGCTCCTTGAGACAGTTTAGGAAGGCAGCAAGTCGGTCCCTGGTATCAAAAAGGGTTGAGAAACACTGGTACATGATGCATTTTGGAACATTTCTAGCATTTCTCGGGAAAAGCAGTAGACTCTGACAGAGCCTAAAACAGTTTTAGAGAAGTAAATTTAAGTTGAGTCCTGTGGTGAAAGCTTTCCCATGCTGGCATACTGGGGGGCATTTCGACTATAAACTGGGGGTTAAAGGCTTTAACTCAATTCTGAGTTTCCTTTTCAGGTCACCTTTAAGCAGCAGCTGAATTTCTGAGGATGAGGTAGGGCCGAGAGGGTTCAGCTGCAAACCTACAACCTATATTGAAGGTTGTTCAGAGCCCTGTTTTTGGACTTAAGAGGCAGAAGGAAAATGTTGTATATTAACCCATGCTGTCTATTCACATGTGCAACTTACAATATGTATGACTGAGGAAAACGTAAAGAGCAAGATGGTCATTATCTGGGATTAACATGGGCATCTGTCCCATTCTCTCAGTCCGTAGGCTGCAAGTGCTATGGGGCAACACATTCACCCTTTAAATGCCAAGGTGACAGGCACCTTAGAAATACCAGCAATAGGTTGCACTGGAGAAGAGGTGGGTGAGTGGAAAGGGGTGTCTCCTTGATCAATAGTTAACTCTCAGCTGGTAGAGGAGTGGTAATAATGGGCTCCCTGGAGAGAAGGATGATGAAGGGTATCAATGGAGTAAAGGGTGTGTGTGGAGAAATGGGAGAGATCCACAACCTCACGCTGGCCAAAGAGAAGTGTAGGAACTCTGGGAAAAACAGACACCAGCCTCCCTTTTCCCATGGAGCAATCTGTGTGTTTACACAGAGGAGTATTGGAAGCTGCTGGTGGGTATGGAACTGCGCCCAACTTGTTCAGAGTTTAGACACAAGACTGATGCTGTGTCAGCATGCTGGATGTGAATCAAACCAAAATTATTTGATCCCCCAGCTTATTAACTATTTACTAGTGCAGGGCATTGCAAGTCACGCCAGCTGCTGGAAAGTGCAAGCAGTTTTCTTTAGTAATCCCTGTAATCCTGTATAAGCAAAACCTGCTCATATATTGATGAAAAAATTACCTGAGACATGCCAGGCCACAAGGGGAAAAAAATCAATGGAACAAAAATCAACCAGTGTAATTTTGATCTTGGTCAGACTCATCTTAGGAGGGTTTAGGTTTGTGCCAAAGAAAGGACTACCATCGGCAAGGAAACGGCCAGATCTTAGGCTGGGACAGTAGTACAGTAGGCCCAAGGCATTGTTTATTATTAACGTTACAGGCTGAGTAAGGAGAACAGAATTTGACATAATGAGTCAACTTCAGGGGCATGGTCATAGTGACTTTCACTCTAGGTCACTGGTTTGAATCTAGCCCAAATCAGTAGTAACTGAAAGCTGCTATGATCCTGTGGCTCTTTGGTATTCTGTGTGCAGCAGGGTTATGCTCGCAGTGTGGTTCCTGGCAGGCGAGTGTCAAAAGTACTATTGGCACTGGCTAGCACCCTCGGTAAGCCTCAGCAAAAAGCCAGGGATTTCATGAGCATAGCCATAGAGCTACCCATTCATTCCAGAGGTTGTCGTTCCAGGTTGGAGTCAAGGTAAATCAGCAGGGCAGTGGGAAGAAAAGTTGGTAAGATAGTATTAGTGACTTATTGTTAGGGAGAAGCTGAGTGGATGGCGTGTGCGTGCCAAGAATAATCTTATTAGAAATGGCCTCTCCTCCCTGTCCCTGACCCTAGAGCCTTAGAAGAGTAATGCCTTTGACTGTATATTATCTTAAATCATAGAAATGTAGGACTGGAAGGGAGTTTGATAGTCATCTAGTCCAGTCCCCTGCAGGACTAAGTTTTGTCTAACCTGCTCTTAAAAACTTTCAATGATGAGATTCCACAATCTCCCCAGGCAATTTATTCCAGTGTTTAACCACCCTGACAGTTAGGAAGTTTGTCCTAATGTCCAACCTAGACCTCCCTTGCTGAAATTGAAGCGCATTGCTTCTTGTCCTATCCTCAGTAGTTAGGAAGAATAATTTGTCACCCTCCTCTTTATAACAACCTTTTACATACTCGAAGACTGTTATAATGTTCCCCCTCAGTCTTCTCTTCTCCAGACTACACAAACCCAATCACAGTATAATAATCACCCTTGCACACAGCATTCCGATGACCTCTGAGAATTGTAAAAAAGGCTGTGGTCCAAAATTCCTAGTTAGTTGGCATGTGAAAATAAATAGCTGAGGAAGATCAAGAGTTCTGTCATTTGATATTATGAAATCCAAAGATTTGAAATGCACGGTCCTTAAGTACTGCTATTTTTTAAAACTTATAATGGTGGCCGTCCTGCTGTGTGATCAGACTGCAGAAACTTTGTACCTTTTTCATGGCAAATATGGTAGACCCCATATCCTGCTCACAATGAGACCAATGGGAGCCTTTGGTAAATGGTTTTACCAAAAAGATTTGTATTGTAAACATGCAATAAAGCATTTCCAGGAGGCCAGAAAGTAAAAAGTCCAGAAATTCCATGAGATATCCCAATCCTGAAAACATCTATGCACATATTTAACTTTACTTATGTGCCACTGAGATCTCCTAGGATCTAGGGGAGCAGGGCATTTGATTTACTTTGGCCATTGATTTATGCTCTCCTGCATAAAGTTAAGCACGTATATAAGCGTTTGCAGGATCAGCAACTTAATTGGTGACCTCCTGCTTCAGAAATCAGACTTTGCCACAAAGTTCTTGCTAAATAAATGGTTTTTAACCAAAGTTTTATAAAAAGTAGTCTATTTTTTCCCCCAAAAAAACATTGGAAATAAAAAATGACAATGAAAAAAATCCCAAAATGTCACCAAAATATCTCATGGGCTCAGTTGCTTCCTGGTTCAGGCATTAGATTCTTCCTCAGGTCTAATCTACAGTAGGAAAAAATTAAAAATATCACTCTTTTTTTTAAATATAGAGAAGGCCCATAAATTTGCTCCTCCTACATCATGTCAAGCAGATTAAGTACTGCTGACTCAGTGTCCTATGAAAAATAATTTTCTTTTTTTTTGCCATATAAGCAATTTGATTGGAAACATGCCCCCTCTGGGTGCTGTGCATTGTTTCCTCTAATTTTTTATATCCATGTGCGGAATGAATTGTTATGTGCACCAATATGGAGGTGATGTGTGGTGGGGCTGGGGCTGAGGGGTTCGGAGTGTGGGAGGGGGCTGAGGGCTGGGGCAGAGGGTTGGGATGCTGGGTGAGAGCTCTGGCTGGGGATGCGGGCTCTGGGGTGGGGTTGGGGATGAGGGGTTTGGGGTGCAGGAGGGGGGTCTGGGCTAGGGCAGAGGGTTGTGGTGCGGGGGGAGGGGAGGGAGGGCTCCAGCTGGGGATGTGGGCTCTGGGATGGAGCCAGGGATGAAGGGTTTGGGGTGCAGGCTGCCCTGGGGCTGCTGCAGGGAGAGAGAACTCCCCCCAGCTCTCTCTTGACATGGCAGCGTGGGGCTGGGGAAGTGCACCTCTCCCCCTCATGGCAGCTCCGGAGGGGCCAGAGTTGAGGGAGAGGCCCTTCTCCTTGGCTGTGGCAGCTTCGGTGGGACCAGGGTCAGGGGAGAGGCGCCTCTCCCTGGCTGTGTGTCTGCACGGGCCTTAATAACCTGCTGCGCGGCCGTGCAGCTTAGAGGGAACTTAGGTGCTGTGTTTTAAACAGCATGCAGGGCAACAAGCTCATTGAACTTGCAGTTGGGGGGGAGGGGAGGGCAATGCCACCTCCCAAATTACACCCATGTTAAAAAGTGTGTGTGTGTGTGTGTGTGTGTGTGGGGGGGGGATATACAAAAGTGTGGATGATCCCAGTGCCGTTGCTGCTTACTATGTTAAAGTTGCCAAAATTTTCAAAATTTCCTTGATAGAGGACATGGAGGAGATGAGATGTGGTGAAAAATTCTTGTAACATTGTTTAAAGATTGGATTCTTCTTA
This sequence comes from Trachemys scripta elegans, assembly GCF_013100865.1. Classification (NCBI taxonomy): domain Eukaryota; kingdom Metazoa; phylum Chordata; order Testudines; family Emydidae; genus Trachemys; species Trachemys scripta. Next base: position 186,191,646 of record NC_048298.1, read on the forward strand.
GGTTTCATAGACTGATAGAGTTTAAGGCTAGAGGGGACCATTAGTGTCATCTAGTCTCATCACCTGTATATCACAGGCCATAAAATGTCATCCCATTACTCCTATACTGAGCCCAATAACTTTTGTTAGACTAAAGCATCTTTTCCAGAAAGGCATCCAGTCTTGATCTGAAGACATCAAGAGCTGGAGAATCAACCATTTCCCTTGGTAGTTTGTTCTAATGGTTAATCAACTTCACCATTAATTATAAACAGCGCTGCTTCTGCCCAGCTCCCATAGATCTTCCATCTGTTTCTGAGACTTGTTCCCATTTGTAAGTTTGAGACAGCATTTGTGATATGGATACTGATGATTTAATTTTTAAAACTTCCAGTTTCTTGCATCTTTTCTTGATTATATGAGCCTTTAAAAATAATCAGATTTTTGGTAATCTACCAACTTGCTGACACGATAGAAACAATTGGTGTCTTTTAAATGACATATTATTAATGTAGTCATATTTAAATGCAGAACCTGACTAGATGGGTATGCTCCTTTAATTGTTAGCCTGCCCCTCACTCCTTCCATAGTGGTGTATTTCAACCTTTCTATATGTCCTCCAGAGACAGGAATGTGGATTAAGCAGAGGAGGTAAGTATAAATTACCAAGGCCTTGTCTATACTACTGGGGTAAGTCAACCTAAGTTACGTTACTCCAGCTGTGTGAATAATGTAGCTGGAGTCAACGTAGCTTAAGTCGACTTACTGCAGCGTCTACACCGCACTGTGTTGATGGGAGAAACTCTTCTCGTTCTGGTGGAGTACCGGAGTTGATGGGAGAGCAATCTATGGTCAATTTAGCGGGTCTAGTGAAGACTAGTCCAACCCCCTGCTCAAAGCAGGACCAATCCCCAACTAAATCATTGTCAGTCCAAAGGTGAAACATCATGCACCCTTCTCTCCTCTGTTTATGGTGGAATATTCTTAGAGTAAGTCTTGTTACACTGTAATGAAATGCTATGAAATTAACAATGTATTCTTTTCCAGTAATGCCATTGCATAGGCAAGTGCTAATGAAATGGATTACTGTTCAATTAATTATAAAATATTCAGATACAGATCTTGCATCCTTCAGCTTAAAAAAATGTTCTTGTCTGCTGTGGAGATGTGGGTTTATTTGCACAATCTGACATTAGCTAATCCCTTTTACATACTTACAGGCTACTGTGGAGGTTATCCACTGCAAGTTCTCAAAATCCAATCTTGAGCACAACAGGAGACCTCCTTTCATGATGAAACAGTTTTGTCTGTTTTCTATCTTCGTTAACAGAGTTCCTTAAGTTTATGTAAATTGGTTTCTAGCATCTTGGTGGTTTTTGTTTTTTCTTTGAGAAAGGAAAATTATCAGATGTTTTTTGGTGGTTACTAAAGTAGCCAACACTGTTTCTGGTTCCTTCCTTAAATAAAAATGAATTGCTACAATATGCTTTGGTGATAACTAAGAAGTATTGCACTGATGATATTATAAAGGGTTGCAGTGATTGGACTTGAATCTGTGTGCTGCTGCTGGTTCATGGTGCACTTGCTGGTGGCTCACGGAGAGCTTACTGGCCACATGATGCTGGCTTTTTCCTCTTTGCTTCCAGCTTGTAACCTGCATTAAAAGATGTCTAAAAAGAATGGAAAATACTTTCATGATATTATTTTTCCCTATTTTTCAACAGCTGCTGTAGTTGCCTGTAGTGGGGCGACGACTCACCGGCGTGGCACCTCCTGCTGGTTGTCCAGGAAATTAGCTTTTACAGCCTTGGAGCGCCCAATGCTGGCCAATGTCCCACTTGCCGCTGGCTCCCCCCATGTTCCTCCCAGACCCCGGTGCCCCTTTTCCTTGGGTGCTGCCCTCTTGCAGCACCCCACAGATCTGTGTCTCCCCTCCCCAGGGAACCCCCAACCCTCTATCCTCACCTCACCTCAGTGGCTACTGCTAGTCACCAGCTAGCCCCCGCTCACAGGGGCAGACTGCAGTTTATACCACTCATCATCAGCAAGGGGGGTTTGGACCTGCTGCCTTTGTCTACCCTGGGCTGCACCTCTGCAACTCCAGTACCCTTCCCGGCCTTTAGCAAGGCCTGCAGCCTGGGGATTTTCCAGCCTGAAGCTCCCCAGCTCCTCTGGGCTTTCCCCAGCCCTGCTCCACTCTAGGTACCCTGCGGCGCTCCCAAGCAGCCAGGCCTATCTCTCTCCACAGCTAGAGAGAGACTGGCTTAGCTCTAGCCTAGCAGCCCCTTTATAGGGCCAGCTGTGGCCTGACTGGGGTGTGGCCCCAGCGGAGGCTGCTTCCCCAATCAGTCTTTCCCCAGCCACAGCCCTCTCCAGGGCTGCTTTTAACCCCTCCGGGCAGGAGTGGGGCGACCCCACCCTGCTACATTGCCCCATGGGTCTCAGGTGATTGGGACTAGGAGGTGAATTGTATGATGTCATGTCTATGAGCCAACCAGACGATCTGAGGGACTGCCTTGCTCCCCATGCCATTTTGCCAAAGCAAAGGACTCTGGAACTTGCTCCCCGCCCCTTCACCTTGGTCCCAAATCTGGCGACTATTTGGGCCATTACAAAAGACTGTTGTTGATAGGATTGAGGCTAAGCTTCCCATAAACAATGAAGGGGTGGAAGGATTTTCTGTAGGGTGTCTGGCTGAGTTCTTGTTGCTGTGACTATTTTAGTGGTGCTGCTGGGATTTCACTGTATTTATGGGATTGTTAACAATGTGTCAGGCTCATTGGTTAGATATCTTTTTATTATTTTTAATCTAAATAAATGAACTCTCTCTATCACGTTGTGGCCCATGCAATGAAAATATTTGAGCCTTCCTGAACAATAACAGTATTTCACACTGTTAGTGTAGAATCACTGTGTGTGTGTGTGTGGGGGGTGTTAGGGTAAATCTACACTGCACACCACTTGTGGCAGCGGCATGTAGGGTATGTGTAGCTACACACTACAGTGAAAAGCAGGCTGTGTCCACACTCACTGCCGTGGGTAGTTACCTGTGCTAGTGCAAGGTTCTGTCAGGTGGTGGCAGCAAGGTAAGACTCCCACAGCTCAGGCTCTGGCAGTGGGGAGCCAGCCGGGAACGGCTCCAGTAGTGGGGAGGCAGTGGAACACTGTTCTGCTAAAAATAGCAGTGCAGCTGGGGAAGATACTGCTTGGGCCGGGTAGAGTATGTACTTACAGGGTTCAGGCATGTCTTTCCTCTACTTGCCTAAGCAGTGTCTCACCATTTACACTGCTATTTATACCTATGCTCGGGGGGCATGCAATGTATGTACTCTACACACCGCCAAAAGGAGTGTGCAGTTTAGATGTTCCTTTAATGAGTTTGTGGACTAGTCCTCAGCCTTATCTTTAATAAGGAACATTCTTCTGTGAAATAGGAGTTCTTTAGATGTTGTTTCCCCCTCTGCTCATCTGTACCTCACACCAGCAAATTCCAGTTGTATCTTTGTTATGCTTTTAGATAGGTTTGCATTTGATGACTTTACATTGTTGATTGGGAGTTGACGTACGACATTTGAACCCTTTTCTTTCACTCCAGAATGGCTATATTTATCAACATATTTATTAATATCAATATATTTATCAATATATGTATTGCTATATTTTTCAATACAAAACAAAGAACCACTAAGGTCCCAATGACCATATTTAGTTTAGTTTTGTATTTTAAATTCAATGTAGCAAGTTATGCAGAAAAGAATACTGGAGACTTTATTTTTCCTTGCATCTGATTGAACAAGACTTTAGAGTGAATTAATATGATTTGTGTTGTGGTAGTGCCTAGGAGTCCCACTCTTGGACCAGGACCCCATTGTACTAGGCACTGTACAAACACAGAACAAAAAGATGATCCCTGCCCCAAAGTAGCTGTTACTCTTGAATTGTGTCTATAATTTATTTGTAAATTACAATAAGTAAATAAATAAATCATCCTAGTCATGTAACAGCCAAAGTAGCATTTGCTCATTCACTAGAAAAACAGATTCTTTCAAATAAGCATCTTAGCAGGCCCAAAGTATAACCACTTCCATCAAACCTCTGAATTATAGATAGAGATTATAGCACTATAGATGTTCCACCACTTTCTTTTCTTATAAGAAAAGTATACTTAAAGAGCCAAACCAGCTTGCTCTAGTCACAGAACTAATCACATTAACTTAAAGAGAATTACTTGCATCAGTAAGGTGAAAACAGATTCAGCTTGGTAAGATTACGCTATGAAATTAGGATCTATTCCTCTCTTTCTGTGTTTGCAAAACTCCACTTCAGAGTAATATGAATGGTAAAAAGAACATGAAGGTAAAATGGACAATTTACCCACTCTAATCACTGACTTTCATAGTCCTGAATGGGAAAAAAGATCAGCATGTTAAAACTTGAAAGATCTCTATTATTATTCTTAGAAAGGATATGAAGTGCCAGCATGAAAATAATCAAGTTTAATTTGTTCTTGTGAGGGGTTGGATCACAGAAACCGCCTTGGGAACTGCCAAGTGATGTGCCAAGACTACTTCTGCCCTTGCTTTCCTGCCCTGGCAGCTTAGGACTACAGCACCCTGTCTTGCTGAGCCAGACATGCCCATCTGTTCCAACACAGACCCAGGGTCTGAACCACGTGCCCCGAACCTGCAGACTTAACCTGAAAGCAGCTTACAGAAGTGTTCCTGTCTTTAACACTCAGATGCCCAACTCCCAATGGGTCTAAACCCCAAATAAATCCATTTTACCCTGTATAAAGCTTATACAGAGTAAACTCATAGAGTGTTCACCGTCTATAACACTGATAGAGACATATGCACAGCTGTCCCCCCCCCCCAGTATTAATATGTACTCTGGGTTAATTAATAAGTAAAAAGTGATTTTATTAAACACAGAAAGTAGGATTTAAGTGGTTCCAAGTAGTAACAGACAGAACAAAGTGAATTACCAAGTAAAATAAAATGAAACACGCAAATCTAAGTCTAATACAGTAATACAACTGAATACAGATAAAATCTCACCCTCAGAGATGTTTCAATAAGTTTCTTTCACAGACTGGATGCCTTCCTAGTCTGGGCACAATCCTTTCCTCTGGTACAGCTCTTGTTCCAGCTCAGGTGGTAGCTAGGCGAATCCTCATGATGGCTCTCCTTTGTTCTGTTCCACCCATTTATATATCTTTTGCATAAGGCGGGAATCCTTTGTCCCTCTTTGGGTTCCCCCCCAACCCCCTTCCCAATGGAAAAGCACCAGGTTAAAGATGGATTCCAGTTCAGGTGACATGATTGTAGGAGCTGGATTAGAATTAATGTATGATTTGATTTCATCCGGTTAGCTACCCTTTTTGAATAGCAGAAAGAAATGACCCTCTGGGACTATGAGATTCTGTTTTCCCATATGCATTACAAATTGGGCCCTCTTTAACTCTTTGTTTTAAGATTTAGTTAGTAAGAGACAGGATTCTCTATTGTGTCTATGTTAAGTAGATTAGAGGAACATTGAAGGCCTGGGTCTCAATGTAAATTGTCTTGGTTATTGATTGTAAAACTTAGCAAGGTTCAATACCTTTTTGCTTGATATAAAATACTACTGTTTGTATTCTCAATCTGTTTGTGTGAATGAAGAATGTATGCATCAGGAAAAGATAAGGTCATTGTTTGTTATGACAGAGTCAAGGAAGAAGTAAAGAGACTTAAAGAACATCAAAGAATCATCAACGCGCATCCATAATGAAGGGCAAATTGACGACTCTGAGATGAAGGCTGGCACCCCTAAGGACAATTGATTAAATCGGAACAAAGGACAGGATGACTCTCTCGGAGGTGTATTGGAATGTTTACACCAATTTAAGAAGTAACCAGTCACAAACTGGCACAGCAAAATCCATAGGCTTCAGCAGAGAAAAATACCTATAAGAATGGGGTGCTTGGCCATGGGACATTGGGTTCGTCTTACCACACTCCAGGAGCATCGGGTCGTGACCAATAGAGCCCCACTCCCCTCTGCGACCAAACTGGCTGGCCACTAGATTGATCCAGACTCTGGACTGGTAACTATAAACATCACTGCAGAACTATGTGTGTATGTGTGTGTGTTTAAAAAGCATATGCTACCTAAGCATATGCTACCTATTGTGGTAATTTCTTTCTCTCTCTCTGTATTTACAATAAATGTGGTGTTTTGCCTTGCCCACCTTATAAGATCCTGTTGGTATTATTTTATTAGTGTAACATGATCACATGTCACTGTAAGACTTCATTACCCATTTGCCAGCACACAGGTATACAGGAAGACTTACAGGTAAAACAGAGTCATCTGCAGTCAATTGTCCTGGTTAATGGGAGTCATCAAGATTCCAAACCACCATTAATGGCCCACACTTTGCATAATTACAATAGGCCCTCAGAGTTATATTTCATATTTCTAGTTTCAGATACAAAAGTGTTACATTTATACAAATAGGATGACACACTCAGTAGATTATAAGCTTTGTAACAATACCTTACAAGAGATCTTTTGCATGAAGCATATTCCAGTTATATTATATTTAAACTCATTAGCATATTTTCATAAAATCATATAGAGTGCAACATCACAGTTCTTACCCCAGATCATGTAAAACTAATTTGATGGTGAAGACTCAGATTATAAATCCAGAAGGGACCGCTGCGATCCACTAGTCTGACCTTCTGTATAACGGAGGCTATAGAATGTCCTTGAATTAATTCCTGTTTGAACTAGACCATCTCTTTTAGAAAAATACATCCACTCTGCATTTTCAAAATGTCCAGTGATGGAGAATCCACCACAACCCGTGGTAAGGTTTTCCAAAGGTTGGTTACCTTCACTGTTAAAAATGTGTGCCCTATTTCCCGTCTGAATTTGTCTAGCTTCAACTTTCAACCATTGGATCTTGTTATACATTTGATAATATAGAAGACTCTTCAGTCTAGCAGACAAATTTCTGTTCCCCATGTAAAGGGGACTTATAGACTGTGATCAAGTCACTCCTTAATCTTCTCTCTGTTAAGCTAAATAGATTGAACTCTTAGAGTTTATCACTATAAGGCATGTTTTCTAATCCTTTAATTGTTCTCATTGCTCTTCTCTGAACCCTCTCCAGTTTATCAACATCCTTCTTGAATTATGGGCACTAAAACTGGATACAGTATTCCAGCAGTGCTCACAACAGTGCCAAATACAGAGGTAATAACCTCTCTACTTCTACTCAGTATTCACCAGTTTATACATACAAGGATCACATTAGCTTTGTTGGTCACAGTGTAGCACCTGGAGCTCATGTTCAGCTGATTATCCACCATGACTTCCAAGTCCTTTTCAGAATCACTGCTCCCCAGAACTTGTAAGTATGGCCTGCATTCTTTGTTATTAATTGTATGACTTTACATTTGGCCGTATTAAGACACGTTGTTTGCTTGTGCTCAGTTTACTAAATGATCTAGACTGCTCTGTATCAGTGGTCTGTCGTCTTCATTATTTATCACTCCCCCAATCGTGTGCCATCTACAAACTTTAACAGTAATGATTTTATGTTTTTCCGAGATCATCGATTTCAAATGCTAAATAGCGTAGGCCTGAGAACTGATCCCTGCAAGACCTCACTAGAAACAGACCTACTTGATAATCATTCTCCATTTGCAGTTACATTTTGAGACCTATCAGTTAGCCAGTTTTTTAAACCCATTTAATGTGTGTCATGTTGATTTTTACGTTGTTCTAGTTTCTTAATCCAAATATTGTGCAAGTCATAGAATCATAGAATCATAGGGTTGGAAGGGACCTCAGGAGGTCATCTAGTCCAACTCCCTGCTCAAAGCAGGACCTAATCCCCAACTAAATCATCCCAGCCAGGGCTTTGTCAAGCCTGACCTTAAAAACCTCTAAGGAAAGAGATTCCACCACCTCCCTAGGTAAAGCATTCCAGTGCTTCACCACCCTCCTAGTGAAAAAGTTTTTCCTAATATCCAACCTAAACCTCCCCCACTGCAACTTGAGACCATTACTCCTTGTTCTATCATCTGGTACCACTGAGAACAGTATAGATCCATCCTCTTTGGAACCCAAACCTCCCAATTGACCTGTACTGTGGGTTCTTCCAGAGGGGAAGGTCTCTGGGCTGTTCCCCAACCCACATGGTGATTCTCTGAGGCAAGAAAATCCGCCAATAAGCACAGGACCCACCAAGATAGAGGAGGAATTTTGTCACACTGGTGTCGGTAGTGGGATCTTGGAGTGCACAGCGCGGCAGAAGAAGGAGGGTGATTAAAACAAAACAACAACAACAACAAAAACAAAAAAAAAAGGGAGAGGGTTTATTTTTTTTTCACCACAATGGATGACGTAGTGCGGGCACTGATACAAGCTACGGCGGCCCAGCAGGAGGCTACCCGTGTCCAGGCAGCCACCCAACAGGAGGCAGTGCGGCTGCAGCAAGAGACTAATCGCCTTCTGATGGACCAGGCTGCTCAAGACCGAGCTATGTTGCGGGAACTGGTAAACCAGGTAAAGACCCTTACAGAGCTGAATCGTGGCCATGATGGGACGCGGCTCATACGGGCCAGCCATTGGCTGCAGAAAGTGACACGGGAGGATGATGTAGAGGCATACCTTCTGGCCTTTGAGAGGACAGCCCTACGGGAGGCCCGGCCTCGAGATCAGTGGTCTGGCATCCTTGCCCCATTCCTATGTGGGGAGGCCCAGAAGGCCTACCATGATCTGCCTGAAGAGGCTGCGGCAGACTACCCCCAGCTGAAAGCAGAGATCCTGGCCAGATCTGGGGTAATGACAGCAGTGCAGGCCCAGCAGTATCACAGTTGGAGGTACCAGGAAGACAAAATCCCGTGGTCCCAATTGTATGACCTCATCCATCTCGCACGAAAGTGGTTGCAAACAGAGTCCCGGAGTCCGGAAGAGATACTAGCGGTTCTGGTCATCGACCGATACATGAGGGGACTACCACCAGACCTTTGTGCCTGGGTAAGCCAGAACGAACCCTCCACCTATGATGAGGTTGTCCCCCTGGTAGAGAGGCGAAGGACAGCGAGGGAGCTGACCCGACCAGTTAAGGAAGAGGCACCCTGGGTTAAACTAGCAGCACCATGCCCTAAAGTTCGGGTGACTGGGCCACCAGGAGGGCCCCGGTGGAAAAAGAGAGAGGCTGAAGGCCCATCAGAGGCCACAAAGAGTCAGAGCACTGAGGGAGAAGAGGATCGTGATGTTAGACTGCCCAAACCAAGAGACCAGGGAATGCTTAGGGCTCTATACAGATGTTATGCCTGCAGGGAGTGGGGACACAGAGCTGCACAGTGTCCCAATGCTGAGGAGCCTATGCAGTGTAACCTGGGGAACTGGGCAGATCCATGCTCCCTAGTCCACCTTGTGGGGGTCTCACTAACCCCACATATGTATACCAGACCAGTGAAACTAAATGGGGTAGGGACCACAGCACTGGTTGATTCAGGGAGTGCTGTCACGCTTATCTCTGGGAAGCTCGTGAAGCGTAGTCAACTGCTGCAGGCTAAACGTACGGGGATAACATGTGTCCATGGGACAGTTAATTACTACCCCACCATCCCAGTAAAAATCGAGATCCAAGGGAACACTACTGAGGTAGCAGCAGGTGTAGTCCCTAAACTCCCATACCCGGTGCTCATAGGGAGGGACTTCCCAGGGTTTGGAAACTTACTCCCAGTAGGGGGATTGGAGAAAGATGGGGACCCTAAAATTGATGAGGCATCCACAGCAGACTGTCAACCCCCAATCTTCTCTGAAATATCCCCAGATTTGTTCTCCACTCCCAGACAGGGTAGAAAGACAAAAAGGGGAAGAAGGGCAGCTAAGGCCTTGGGAACCCAAATACTGACCCAAAGCCAGAGGGTCACTCTTGTAGGTAGGCGGACCTGCACAGCTGAAAAGGAGGCCACGCAGGAGGGAGAAGCACCTGAGTCTGACCCCCACCCTAATGCTTCTGAACCAGTAGAGGCAACAGAGACTGGGCCCCTAGATCTTGGGCAGATTAGCCCCGGGAGAGGAAATTTTGGACGGACCAGGCAGAAGACCCAAGGTATGACAACATTAGGATGGAGGTGACTGAAATAGATGGGGTCCTCGTGGAAGGAAAAACCCAGGGACCAGGACCATACTTCATAATGAAGAAGGATCTCTTATACTGGGTTGCACCAGTACAAGGGCAGAAGGTACAGCAGATCCTAGTACCTCAAAAGCACCAGAACGCTATATTAAGTCTTGCTTATAGTCATCTTTTTGGGGGGCCTTTGGGGGTAGAGAAGACCCTGGCACGAGTCCTACAACGGTTCTTCTGGCCCAGAGTACATGAAGAAGTGCAGAGGTACTGTGCCTCCTGCCCGGAGTGTCAGCTGCACAGTCCCCGTCCCCACTTGAGGGCACCTTTAGTACCCCTTCCCATCATAGAGGTCCCCTTCGAGCGAATAGCCATGGACCTAGTGGGACCCCTGGAGAAGACAGCTCGGGGACACCAATATATACTTGTTGTTTTGGACTATGCTACTTGCTCCCCAGAAGCCGTCCCCCTGCGGAACACGGCCTCTAAAACTATAGCCAAAGAGCTGGTGGGGATCTTTGCCCGAATGGGGCTACCGAAGGAGATATTAACCGACCAAGGAACCCCATTTATGTCGAAGCTAATGAAGGACCTCTGTACGCTGCTCCATATACATACCCTAAGAACTTCGGTCTACCATCCGCAGACTGATGGGTTGGTGGAAAGGTTTAACCGAACCCTCAAGGCTATGATAAGGAAGGTGGTAAGTTGGGACGGGAAGGATTGGGACACCCTACTACCCTACCTTATGTTCGCTATCCGGGAGGTACCACAGGCCTCAACTGGGTTTTCCCCCTTTGAGTTATTATACGGGCGTCACCCCCGTGGCATACTAGATATCGCCAAAGAGATCTGGGAAGAGGAACCCAATGAGGGGAGAAATATAATAGAGCATGTAATGCAGATGCGAGACCGGATAGCCCGGGTTACCCCTATTGTACGGGAACATTTGGAGAAGGAACAGGAGGCCCAGCGAACCCATTACAATCGCCAGGCAAAAGTGCGACAGTTCCAACCAGAGGATCGGGTTATGGTGTTGGTACCCCCGGCAGAAAGCAAGCTTCTGGCCCAATGGCAGGGGCCCTATGAGGTGGTTGAACCCATGGGGGAAGTAACCTACAAGGTGCGGCAGCCAGGATGCAGAAAACAAGAACAGATTTATCATGTTAACCTTCTGAAACTCTGGCATGCACAAGAGGAATGCACAACGGTCCAAAAAGATCTAACCCAGAAAAACAAGCCTTCCAAACAGGTGAGAGTGTCTCCTGATTTAACACCTGACCAGAAGAATGAGGTGTCTGAGATGATCTTCCGGAACCAAGATGTGTTCTCGACAAAACCGGGTCGAACAACCGAGACATATCACCACATCGTCACGAACCCTGGGCCAGAGTAACAATGAGGCCCTATCGGGTGCCAGCAGCAAGAACGGAGGAAATAAAAGCAGAAGTAAAAAAATGCTGGAGTTGGGGATCATCGAAGAATCCCACAGTCAGTGGTCCAGCCCAATCATGCTGGTGCCCAACCTGATGGCACCACAAGATTTTGCAATGACTTCTGGCAACTAAACAAAGTATCCCAGTTCAACGCATACCCCATACCTCGCATAGATGAGCTAGTGGACCATCTGGGTAATGCCCGGTACTTGACTACCCTAGACTTGATAAAGGGGTACTGGCAGATTCCCCTTGCAGAAGACACAAAGGAAAAGACTGCGTTCTCTACACCAGAGGGTCTTTTTCAATATACTGTCCTCCCTTTTGGACTATATGGGGCCCCAGCTACTTTCCAACGCCTCATGGACAAGCTATTATGCCCGCATAACAGTTTTGCTGCTGCCTACTTGGACGATGTGGTCATTCATACCCCAGACTGGGAAACCCACCTGGAGAAGGTGGAGGCAATCCTCGATACCTTCAGGCGAGCTGGCCTTACAGCAAACCCTGCCAAGTGTGCTGTAGGGTTTACAGAGGCCAAATATCTTGGCTACATTGTGGGAAAAGGTCTGGTAAAACCCCAAGTGAACAAGTTAGAGGCCATCCAAAATTGGCCCCGACCAAGTCGCAAGAAACAAGTCCAGGCGTTCCTAGGTGTGGTGGGGTATTACCGACGATTTATCCCCCACTTTGCCACAAGGGCAAGCCCCCTCACAGACCTAGTGAAAGCCTGTGGACCTGATCTGGTGAGATGGTCTGACGCAGCAGAGGAAGCATTCACAGACCTACGGACTGCCCTCTACAATAACTCCGTACTGATAGCCCCTGATTTCACCAAGGAGTTTATACTGCAGACGGATGCATCGGAAGTAGGGTTGGGGGCCGTTCTATCACAGATGGTCGGGGAGGAAGAACACCCAATTCTATACCTCAGTTGGAAACTCCTTCCAAGGGAACAAAAATAGGCAGTGGTGGAGAGAGAATGCCTCGCTGTAAAATGGGAAACATTTTGGAAACATTGCGCTACTACCTGCTCGGGCGCAGATTTGTCCTCGTGACTGAATATGCCCCTCTTCAATGGATGCAGTGGAACAAGGAGAAGAACACAAGGGTGACCAGATGGTTCTTATCCCTCCAACCTTTCCAGTTCCGTGTGCAACACAGAGCAGGGAGCCGTCATGGCAACACCGATGGCTTGTCACGTGTGCACTGTCTGGCGTCCCAAGCTGCCCAACCCCTTGGCGTTGAGCAGGGGGGAGGGATATGCGACAGACCCAGACCAGTAGGGTACAGGAGTCTGGTAAAGGGCAAATATACTGGTCACTGGATGAGTAGTTTTCTGTTCCCTGAGTGACCAGAGCAGGGGCTGTATTAGAGTAATCAAGAACCTGCTAGAACCAGTTAAGGCAGGCAGGCTAATTAGGACACCTGGAGCCAATTAACAAGAAGCTGCTAGAATCAATTAAAGCAGACTAATCAGGGCACCTGGGTTTTAAAAAGAAGCTGACTTCAGTTTGTGGTGTGAGTGTGAGGAGCTGGGAGCAAGAGATGCAAGGAGCTGAGAGGGTGTGCTGCTGGAGGACTGAGGAGCACAAGCATTATCAGACACCAGGAGGAAGGTCCTGTGGTGAGAATAAGGAAGGTGTTTGGAGGAGGCCATGGGGAAGTAGCCCAGGGAGTTGTAGCTGTCATGCAGCTGTTACAGGAAGCACTATAGACAGCTGCAGTCCACAGGACCCTGGGCTGGAACCCGGAGTAGAGGGCGGGCCCGGGTTCCCCCCAAACCTCCCAATTGACCTGGATATGGGTTCTTCCAGAGGGGAAGGTCTCTGGGGTGTTCCCCAACCCACATGGTGAATCTCTGCGGCAAGAAAATCTGCCAAAAAGCGCAGGATCCAACAAGATAGAGGAGGAACTTTGTCACAATAGTTACTCTGACACCAGTAGCACTTACTCTGGATCTCCTGTGGTGTAACTGAGCTTCAGATCTGGTTCCATGACATCTTATTTTTCTGTTAAGCACTGTTCACAGTTATGCTACTATATAAATATTTTAAATAGTAATGCTCATGAAAAAAATCACTTATACAGAGGGTTCCCTCCTCCCCCTAAAATAATTATGTGGATTTTATAAATACAGTAGGAATTTATTTATGGTGGTATTTAAAGCCCTGATTCAGCAGAATAACCTATTCAGCAAAGCACTAGAGCACAAGCTGAACTTTAAGCCTATGTCTAAGTCCCAATTGAAAAGTCAGTGGCACTTAAACACACGTACTGATAAGCGTTTGCTTAAAACTCAGATTTTTAGAAGATATTTGGGCATTGTTATGATTTGTGTTGTAATGCCTAACTGGTTCAGGTGTCTAAAAATCATTGACAGTCGATGGGTTTTAGGCTCCTAAGTCTCATTGGCATCATTTTTGAAAATGAGATTTATCTTTACAAACCTGGCCTGAGTGCTTTGCTGAATAGGAATGAATTTAAGCACGTGCTTAAATGTTTTGCCAATTTGGGACCTAAGTAAATAAATGTAAACATTGTTTGAGCATAGAAGCATGTTGGTGTTTGGTAATGGAAGAAATATAAGACTCAGAATGAGAGCGATAGTTAAAGTGCAGGGCAGGAAAAATTTTCAATTTATAAATCCTTTTGTGGCCAAAAACATTGAGCCTTGAGAAAGGAAAAATGGGAGTAACCTGTATAGGCCAAGGTCCATCTATTTTATTTTCCTTTTTCCATCTCTACATCCCTTCCTTGCGTAGTGCCCTGGGAACTTAAATTGCTTTGTGAATGTCTGACAAGCAAAGACACATGTAGTGTAATTGACGTAAGAGTGTTGATTTACACAGCTCTCTCTCCCCCTCTCTTTGTGTGTGCTAAGATACATTGGATATGAGCTGCCGATCAGACAGGAGTATAAGGCCCTTAAGACTGGCAAAGGCAGCACAAATATAACTTAGCTTCATTCCTCTGTGTTTAGGCCAGTATATTTCAATTACCTGCATTTTACTTTGATAGAATAAAAGGGCACATCAATGTAAAAATAACCTTATTGCAACAACAGTATTTTGTTGTTCCCGTGGCTAACTGCAGAAAATTACATCTGAGTGCAAGCAGTAGGAACAACTCTAACACAGCTGATCGAAAACCAACCGGTTTTATATTGTAACAGTGTACTGTCAATTCACTCTTCTGAATCCTTAAGGGGTGTTGTTTTCCACTGGTGTTCTAAGAAAATTGTTAAATACTTCACAAAATATGTACTATAAAAACTCAGCCACTGCAGTAAATCCAGTTAAATCTGTCACAGTATTTGTGTCATAAAAACAGTAAGAACATATCAGCCCCGAGATCCATCTATCCAGTATCTTGTCCCTGACACTAGCTAGCACCAGATGCTTCAGAGGAAGGTGTGAGAATCCCTATAGCAGGCAGATGTGGGATAATCTACCCACCTCACTCCACATTAGTTCTCATCCTGGTCTCTGATAGAGACTGACTTAAATCCATAAACAGAGCACTAAATATTCCTTCCACAATTTTTTAACGTTAAATATGATAATGCTGGATATTTTTGGTATCCATATATATGCACATTCCCTTTTTGAATCTTCTTAAGATCTTGGCCTCAACAGCTTCCTGTGGCAATAAGTTCCTCTATTTAATTACAAATTGTGTGAAAAAGTATTGGTTTTGATCTTCCCATCTTTCAGTTTCATTTAATTCCCCCTTGTATTTGTGTTATGAGACAGGGAGAACAAATATTCCCAATAGACCCTCACTAGACCATTCATTATTTTATATATCATGTATCCTTTCATTCACCTCCTGTCCAAGCTAAACAATCTCAATCTTTTTATTCTTTCTGTGATATTGCATTCCATATGCTTTATGAAAATATACTCTGAATGTGAATATAATGTAACTGGAATATGCTTTATGCAAAAGGTCTCTTGTAAGGTATCATTGCAAAGCTTATAATCTACCGTGTTCATGCTATTTGTATGCATCTATCATTTTTGTATCTGAAGCTAGAAATATGAAGTATAACTCTGAGGTCCTATTGTAATTATAATAATGGTGGTTTAGAATCTTGATGGCTCCCATTGACTAGGACAATTGGTTGTGGATGTTCCTGTGTACGTGTGGGTCAGCCCATGGGTAATGAAGAATGAAGTCTTACAGTGACATGTGACCATGTCACCTGGTAAAGAAATACATCTTAAATCTGGTACTTTTCCATTTAGAAGGAGGGCTGTGGACCCAGAGAGACAAAAGATTCCCACCTTGTGCCAAAGGTATAAAAGAGGGTGGAACAGAACAAAGGGGGCTGCCAGTCATGAGAAAGCCCCTGTTTTCCACCTAAGATGGCTGTTGGAACTAACAAGAACTGTACCAGGGGAAAGGATTAGGTCCAGATTAGGAGGGAGTCTAGTCTGTGAAAGAAGCTTATTGGAACATATCTGAGGGTGAGATATTACCTGTATTCAGTTTCTTAATGTATTAGGCTTAGACTTGAGTGTTTTTGCTTTATTTGCTTGGTGACTTACTTTGTTCTGTCTGTTATTACTTGAAACCACTTAAATCCTACTTTTTATACTTAATAAAATCACCTTTGTTTATTAATGAACCCCAAGTAAGTGATTAATACCTGGGGGAGCAAACAGCTGTGTATATCTCCCTATCAGTGTGTTAGAGGGTGGACAATTTATGAGTTTACCTTGTATAAGCTTTATACAGAGTAAAACGGATTTATCTGGGGTTTGGATCCCATTGGGAGCTGGGTGTCTGAGTGCTGGACTCAGGTAACCTGCAGAGCTGTTTTCACTTAAAGCCTGCAGCTTTGGGGCGTGGCCCGGACCCTGGGTCTTTGTTGCAGCAGGCTAGCGTGTCTGGCTCAACAAGACAGGGTTCTGGAAGTCCCAAGCTGCCAGGGAAAACAGGCTCAGAGGTAACTTCGGCATGTCAGATGACAGTCCCAAGAGGTCTCTGTGACCGAACCTGTCACACTTTCTTCATACATGTTTTTTCCTACTTCCTTGATCATTTACATTGCCCTTCTCTGAACATCCTATAATTTTGCAATATCTTTTTTGAGATGGAGTGGCCAGTACTGCACAAAGTATCTGGAGGAGGTCACCACATTGATGTTATATGTTATATACATAACAGTAAACTCTATTGTTTTCCATTCCATTCCTTATACAACCTAATATCTTGTTTGCTTTTTAGACAGCAGCTTCTCATTGAGTTGAGTACTCTGGGTGGCGGGGCTGCAAGCTCCTGGGGCAGTGCAGCTGCAGATCCCAGCCTGACCTGATGCTCTGTGCTGTGTGGTGGCGTGGCTGGCTCCAGCCAGGTGGTGTGGCTGTAGTGCCGCCAGCCACCGGTGCTCCAGGCAGTGCGGTAAGGGGGCAGGGAGCAGGGGGATTTGGATAGAGGGCAGGGGAGTTCGAGGTGGTGGTCAGGGGGTGGGGAACAGGGGTTGAAGGGGGCAGGGATCCTGGGGGGGGCAGTCAGGAATGAGAGGGGGGATTGGGTGGGGGGCAGTCGGGGGCAGGTGTTCTGGGGGCTGTCAGGGGACAGGGAGCAGGGATGTGTGGATGGGGCAGGGGTCCCAGGGGGATCGCCAGGGAACGGGGTGGTTGGATGGGGTAGGAGTCTGGGGGGGTGAGAAGCAGGGGGCGGTCAGATAGGGGGCAGGGCTGGGCCATGCCTGGCTGTTTGGGGAGGCACAGCCTCCCCTAACTGGCCCACCATACAATTTCCGAAACCCAATGTGGCCCTCAGGCCAAAAAGTTTGCCTGCCCCTGTGGTAGATGCTTACAGATTGATTGTTTAATAATTTTTTCTGGCATCTTTCCAGGTATCAAAGTTAGTCTGACTTGTCTGTCATTTCCCAGGTACTCCTTTCCCCCCCTTTTAAAAATAGGTACTATATTTGCCCTTCTCCGGTCCTCTTGCACCTCACCCATCCTCCATGAGCTCTCAAAGATAATTGCAAATGGTTCTGAGATTGCTTCAGCTAGTTCCTTAAGTACCCTAGAGTGAATTTAATCAGACACTGCTGACTTGAATACTTCCAACTTATCTAATTTTTGTTTGTTTGTTCATACTATAACTATACTTTAAATATTATGATATGGCTACATTATGTATTCTGGTTACTTATATTACAGTTGTACTCTGTGGGATATTTAATATTTGAATTCCCCCACCACTTTGGCCTGGTGTTTCCCACTTCTACAAAGGTTCTGGTGCCCTTGAGTTGAGGCCTTAGATGGACACTAGGTTGATTCTCCATTGTATTTTATCAGTTCTATGCTGGTATAATTCCACTGATATCAGTGGAGCTACCCTGCCATAAAATTGATGTAGCACAGTGGAGAATCAGACCTGCTCTTTTTTCACAGAGTGACATGTACATTTATGGTACCTTATAATGGTGCTTACCTCTGATGGAATAGTTGCACACAAACAACACAAACATCTATTATGCTCTGTGCATCAACCAGCATATCGCTGTCAATCTGTGCCAGTTTATCGGTGCTGCTACTAAGCCAGGGATAATTTTTTGGCTAGGCCAGCCAGTGTACGTGTAATCTTATTTTAAGATTTGATGTTCAACATTTAAATTCCCTTATTGGAGAAGTGTAGAAATTCTATGGGTTTGAGCCACCTTCTCCCTCTTTTCTCACATCTGCTTCATGGCAAACACAAGAAAGATGATGCAAAGGGAAAGCACTGCAGAGAAGGTGGAATTGGGAGTAGATGAACAATTTTAGCCCAAAATGCAAAACAACATTCTAGTAAAAAATAGTCAAGCATGGCTGCAGACATTCTGCTATGAGGAAGGTAGGTAGCCACATGCTATTAAGCAAAAAAAAAAAAAAAATTCCATAAAAGGGTTATTGGAATCTATCTGCAACATGACTGAACTTCTCTCTGGAATGGAAGTGCATTTACTAGGGTGGCTCAGAGTCTACTTGGCACTCACTCCTGTATACATCAGTGCTATGGTAATAGCAACTATGCTCTGTAAAATTGACCAGTGTGTGTCTATGTGTATGATTACCCTCTACTGGATGGAATCAGAATAGTTCAGCTGTGTGTCAAAATCCTATAGCGATAAAAGATTCTCCATTAGCGCAAGAGGGAGGGGCCTGTGTTGTGGGGGGGAGGAATTACTGAATCTATCCTTACTATTATCTGGGAAGGTCTGAGTGGATGAGGCGTAGTATAGTGATGACAAGTCTTAAATGGTCAGAGATTTGTTACAATAACCATTTATAGTGCTGAGGTAAATGTACACAAATGACCCATTCCCTTTAGTAGACGAGAAGCTGGATATGAGTCAACAGTGTGCTCTTGTTGCCAAGAAGGCTAATGGCATTTTGGGCTGTATAAGTAGGGGCATTGCCAGCAGATCGAGGAACGTGATCGTTCCCCTTTATTCGACATTGGTAAGGCCTCATCTGGAGTACTGTGTCCAGTCTTGGGCCCCACACTACAAAAAGGATGTCGAAATATTGGAAAGAGTCCAGCGGAGGGCAACAAAAATGATTAGGGGTCTGGAGCACATGACTTATGAGGAGAGGCTGAGGGAACTGGGATTGTTTAGTCTCCAGAAGAGAAGAATGAGGGGGGATTTGATAGCTGCTTTCAACTACCTGAGGGGGGGTTCCAAAGAGGATGGAGCTCGGCTGTTCTCAGTGGTGGCAGATGACAGAACAAGGAGCAATGGTCTCAAGTTGCAGTTGGGGAGGTCTAGGTTGGATATTAGGAAACACTATTTCACTAGGAGGGTGGTGAAGCACTGGAATGCGTTACCTAGGGAGGTGGTGGAATCTCCTTCCTTAGAGGTTTTTAAGGCCTGGCTTGACAAAGCCCTGGCTGGGATGATTTAGTTGGGAATTAGTCCTGCTTTGAGCAGGGGGTTGGACTAGATGACCTCCTGAGGTCCCTTCCAACCCTGATATTCTATGATTCTATGAGTAGTCTTCACTTTTCCCTCTTCTTTCTGTTCTAACCAATGCAGTCATTAGAACTTAGGGAACAGTCAGAGTTTTTTTGGTTCTATTCTCAGTATGTAAATAGAGAGAGGCCAAATGCAAACCCTGTGATCTGAACCCCTTCACATGTCAGTGGTATTGATAGATTCAGATAACAATTCCTGGATCCAAACCTGCCCCTTTTGGTTTGGATCAAATCCAGACTGGTTCTGTTTCAAAGCTATTGTCACAAGAATCTGGCCCAAGATAACATCAGATATATGAGAAAGGTGATCTCATGAGCTTTCTATCATTTTAACTGATCTCTCCCAAGAACAGTTCATGAGATTTGGATACCACTGAATCCAGCTTAGACTACACAAACATTCTTGACCTAGAGCTAGAATTCCAAACCATCCTCTTGGTCTAACTATGGCCAGATACGGCAATGGAATCTTGGAAGTGGGGCTATTTGAAGACACAGACATAGGAGTCAACACAATAGATCATCGGACTGGTCAGTGGTCCATTTAGTCTGGTATGTCACCTTCCTATAAAAGACCAGAGAAGAGGCTGAAGAAATAATGCTATAGATGGGGGAGTGGGGAAACAGAATTCCTTCCTAACTGTCCTTATCTGAGCTAGCATAGCTGCAGAAGTTCTTAATGTTCATAAAATGATCCTGTACTTTTAAAAAAGACAGCCACATTATCTGTCATGGTGGCAGCAAATTCCTTAGATTGACTCTGTGCTGCTTTGAAAACTATTTCCTTTTACTGGTTCCAAATTTACTGCCCTTTAATTTCATCAAGTGCATGCTTGTTCTCTTCCAGTATTATGGAGCTGGGTAACAAGGGTATTAATATTAATTCTTCTTGGCAGTAGCAAAATACAAATCTGTGTAGTAGCGAATTATTTTCTCTCCAATTGCATTGAGTTTTTTTAATGTTTTGTAATCCTTCCCTTAAACCTCATCAGCCAGGATTTTTATAATATAGTTTTTATCTAGTTTTCCTCAGAGAAAGTAATATGTCAGTAAAAATGCCATTAGTTTACCATCTCAAGTGTAGTCAGGTCATTGTACATATTTATTTATACTTGTGCTGCAATCTTCAAACAAAATATTACAATGGAAGTCTGTGATTGAATTATTTGATTTTTAAACTGGCAGTGAATCCCTTTTTTGAGCTCTCGCTAATAATACAACATGATGCAAACTGTTGTTCTCAATGGGCAAAACTGTCCCCAGGTGCTTTGCAATTCAGTAAGCTGACCCAAAGCAAAATTCTTATTTTTTTTAAATTGGATTGATCACAGAATACAAGCATGTCAGAGGCCTAAGTTTCAGAATCAGAGTATCTGCCAGGGACACTAAACAAGAGAGACAGCACAGAATCCAAAGGGCACCAAGCTAATGGCTGGAAATCTGAAGGTCATGTGTCTACAGTGTGTTTAGTCTTCAAGCCAGTTCTTTATCAGCTAAAATAATGCACTCTGCCTCCCTCCTACACCAGACTTGTTGACTGGGATATGCTACACAAACTAATTATGTACAAAAGATTTCTTGAAATTTAGTACACTTGTGCATATAACTTCCCCACTGGCTTTAGACAAAATACTGAGGTGACTTAAGTGATGTTTTAAGTTTCAGGTCAGTAAGTGGGTGTGAGTAGGTGTAATTTAAGGAACCACTAACTCAGGGGTAGGCAACCTTTCAGAAGTGGTGTGCCGAGTCTTTATTTATTCACTTTAATTTAAGATTTCGCGTGCCGGTAATACATGTTAACGTTTTTTAGAAGGTCTCTCTCTATAAGTCTATATTATATAACTAAACTACTGTTGTATGTAAAATAAACAAGGTTTTCAAAATGTTTAAGAAGCTTCCTTTAAAATTAAATTAAAATGCTGATCTTACGCCGCCAGCCTGCTCAGCCCGCTTCCAGCCTGGGGTTCTGTTCACCTGGGCCTGCAGTGGGCTGAGTGGGGCGACTCGAGGTCAGGGCTGGGGTGTGTGTGGAGGTGCAGGGCAGAAGGCTGGGTGTTGGGGGAGGTCAAGGCAGAAGGCTGGGTGTGTGTGTGTGGGGAGGATCAGGGCAGAGGGCTGGGGTATCTGTGGAGGTGCAGGGCACAAGGCTGGGTGTGTGGGTGAGGTGCAGGGCAGAAGGCTGGGGTGTGTGTGGAGGTGCAGAGCACAAGGTAGGGTGTTGGGGGGAGGTGCAGAGTAGAGGGTGTGTGTAGGTGCAGGGCAGAAGGCTGGGTGTGAGGGGGAGGATCAGGGCAGAGGGCTGGGGCTGTGGGGGTGCAGGGCAGAAGGCTGGGTGTGTGTTGGGGTGGGGGGGGTTCAGGGCAGACGGGTGGAGGGTGCATGGCAGAGGGCTGGGGTGCTTGGCTTGTGGGGGTGCTCCCAGCCTCCTGCCCTGAGCAGCTCATGGCAGGGGGCTGGGAGGGATATGCCTTGTTCCACCCCCTTCCCCCAGGCCCGTCCCTAGCTCTCTCTGCCTCCTCTACAGAGCAGTGAGCACTCTGCCGCTCGGCTCTGCTCTGCTCCGCTCCGTCGCCGGTAGGGAGAGGGGGCGGAGGGGGGGCCAGAATGCACCGTGTTGTGGGAAGAAACGGGGGGGGGGGAGCGTGGCTGCTGCAGGACCAAGCTTCTGCCTCCTGCCCCCGCAGGGGAGCGGTGGGCGGGGGGCTGAGTGTGGCGGGGGGCCAGGATCCCCCCCACCGCTCTCCCCTGCGGGGGCAGGAGGCAGAAGCTTGGTTCTGCGGCAGCCAAGCTTCCCTCCTCCCCCTTCTTCCCCCAGGGTGGCGCTTTCCAGCCCCTCCTCCTCCTCCTCCTCTCACCGGGCAGGCAGCTGCCACTCAAAATCGGCTCGTGTGCCGTGTTTGGCACGTGTGCCGTAGGTTGCCGACCCCTGCACTAACTTATCTTATGCCCTTTTATTCCCAGCTGTTGGATGCTTTTCCTGCTCCGACTCCACCCTTTTGTCTCTGAATGTTAATTACATCGAGGTTTCAATTAAGGTTTAAGCACAATAGACGTCCGTAGAATGCCAGGTCCTGGAGTCAGGTGATGGCATTATCTATATACATAGATATATATACGTATATGGCATCTAGCCATGATTTATCACTTTTGAAAATCCCTATCTGTGTTTTAGGCACTTAAATATCTTTGTAACTCTGGTCGTTGGGTACTGTAGTGATGTTCATCACAGAAAAGTCAATGAGGAAACTAATAACTCCGTCTCTAGGGCAGGGTTTGAATAGTGTGCGGTAAATTAGACTTAGGCCCAAGCATTGAATAACAAGGAGAAAACAAAATATTCAGTGGGTGCTGAATGAGGCAAGGATCCTGTGGAAAAATAGTATGTGATCATGTAATTATAGACTGTATTGTAATGCAGACCCATAAAGGAGGATGAATTAAGGTTGCACAGGCTACCTTAATTCTGGCCTTTCCTTACTTTTGAGTGCTTGACTTTGCAATTTTAATGTTCTTTTAGAGTAGTAGCTGTGTGTGTAATTCCCTAGGTTTTGAAAAAGGAATTCCATCACGTGACATCATATTGATACCCAATTAGTCATCAACAGGGCTGGAAACTTTAGGTCTGTCACACAGACCTTTACCACTTGAACTAATGGAATAACTGATACCAATAGTAGGTTGTCTCTCTTTAGATGGACCAGCATTAGATGGGGATGAGACACACATTTTGCCAGCGGGTTTCACAAATATTTGCTAACAGCAGAGGAAAGACGAGACTCAGGAATCTTGGGTTCCATCCCAGGCTCTGGAGGGGAGTGTGCTGTGCTAGTCACAGACACTGTTGCCCTGAAACTTGACCCCTTTTGGCGCATCTTTGATTTTGGCTGAAATTAAATGTATGTATAATATATACAATCAGCCTGAGGCAGACACCCAGTATGGAAAATTTCAGCCCAAACAATTATAACAGTTAGCAAAGTTATAAACAACTGCAAACAGGATGTTCAAATGGGATGTATCAGGCAACCTTTAAGTGCTACCAGCTATATGTGGTTACACATTCTAGCTAATGCTACCAGCTACATGTGGTTACACATTCTAGCTTTTCTCTTTGCAACTATGAGGATGAGATGCGTTATATACTTACAAGTTTTATAGCTTGGACTTCTGCATTGGTGGAACCAAGTGTTACTGACCAACCACCACACTGTGTGTGTGTGTGTGTTTCCTTCAGCCTATGTGGAATTCAGTAATTTTCTTAGCTCTCCCACATCCTCTCGCTGCAGGATTCATTTAGTTAATTTGTGAGCTCTGCTGATAAACTGCATAATTTTGGGTTTTCCATTGCTCTTAGCCAGCTTTTGAAGTTATTTGTGATTTTCAAAAGATGGTAATGTCTTTTGTTATGTTTTGCTTGCCACTGAATCATTTTCCATTCTAATGTTATTCCTAATAGTCTCATCAACCCTTTTTGTTTTTGGAAATAGCAATTGCAAAGCTTTTTTTTGTTCTTCCTACCAGGATTCTTGGAAGTACTCCACTGATCTTGATACCAAATGTGTGTGAGGGTGTGTGTGTGTGTGTGTGTAGGAATTCTGTCTTCCATTGATATTTGACCCCTCTCTTTCCTACCTCCAGGCTATCCCCAAAAACAAATAGTTCAGAGAAAATGTTAACTATTGTCTTTGCAATGATTACCATAAGATGCAGACTCACAAAATGCCAAATTACGCTTTGAAATCCCAATTCCAAAGCAATAGAATGTCACCTAAAATACATTTGCCAACTCCTGTCCAATTCGCTAGTTGCAGTCTAACTGGCCTGATTAGATCTTGCTGTAGGGGTGAGAGTTTTCTTCTTCTCTGTTGAGCCTCCCCACTGCTGTTGAGCAGCTCTAAATACAGTAAACAGCTTTGCACTTACAGTCCCCTGAAAATGTAAGCAAACCAAGATTATGGCAACATTTTCAAAAGCACCTAAGAGACTTAGAAGCCTAACTGCCATTTTCAAAAGTCCATTAGGAGTCTAATTCCCATAGACTTTCAATGAGCCTGAGGGCTTGTCTATATGTTCCTGCAATGTGGACTACGGGGGTGTGATATGTAGTGCACCCTGAAGTTTTGCACTGTAGCTGCCCCACGTAGACCCTGGTAGTGCAAGCTAAAAGGTACTTAGTTTGTGTTAACCTAGTCCAGTTTGAAATGGACCATGTTAACATGAACTAGGTACCTTTTAGTTCATGCTAATATCCAAATTCTATTAACAATAAAGTCAATGGGATGGGTTTGGCTCCCGGCAAAATGTTACTGTTAACCAGAAGTTGTTAATATCAGGGTTGCTATTAAGCAGTATCCACTGTATTTATATATTGCTAAATCACCATCCTCACCTATGGCACTATAGAAATAACAAGTAACTATCCTTTCAAATGGAATAAAGAGATCTTTATCCACAGGCTGATTACAAGCAACCCCCCCACAGCCCAGACCCAGGCAGCATGGACTAAGTATGGTGTTGGGAATCTGGAAGTACTGACTTCTCAACCTGGCTTTCCAACTTGTTTGCTAGGTGGTCTTGGATAAGTCACTTCCCTTTTCTGCCCCAGTTTTTCCAATTGTACAATGGACATATGACCATCATTTGGTCTCAGGTCTCCAGTGGTGCAATGCTAAAGACTACTGTGTGACCCATTGTGCAATCTGTCCTTTTCTGTTGTCCACAGTTAACAGAAAATAGCTTCACTTTCTTCACATCACCTGCCTTTTGTGGGATAAATTAGTCAACTTTGGTACTTTGAACATGCAAAGCGCTAGGTACTATTAATTAATAATAATAATATGCTTGAAAAAATGTAGCTCGTAAATAATGCCACAGAGAGAAGAGCGAAGGAGAGTAATAACGTTAGCTCAAATCCAACCATGAGTGTGTATTAAATTATTTATTACTAGAAATGTATCTTGCTGCTAATCAAACATCTACTCCTTTTTTTTTAAAAGGGTTCAATATTTTGCACCCCCAAAAAGTTTGTGACTTAATTTAGAATTTAGGAAAGCAAGAGACTAATGGTATTGGTTTAAAAAATCAGACATTGTGAAAACAAGACATTGTTATTAATACTTTTGATATACTGTAGGTATACATGACACTGTGTATGTTTCCTACACATAGCTCTATATAATGTACCTCAGTCCTCACATTTAAGCCTCTCCACACTGGTAGTTTCGTCTTCTTGGTCCGCTCTTAAGGAGTGACTGAAAAGTGAGAAAAGTTGGGTGAGCTAATATCTTTTATTGGACCAACTTCTGTTGGCGAGAGAGACAAGGTCCAAGAAAAGATATTACCTCACCCACCTTGTCTCTCTAATATTCTGGGACCGACATGACTATAACAACACCGCATACAACGATGAAAAGTGTGAGGCAGAAGAGGGAGGAAGAAACACTGCCTGGTAGATACTGAATCAGAAAACTCAGAGTCTGTTCCTGTCTCTGCCATTAACGTGCTGCATGGCCTTGGGTAAACCACTTTGCTTCTCTGTGCTTCATTTTCCCCTTTGGCTTCTTGTCTAGTTAGACTGTAAACTCTTCAGGACAGCAACTGTCTCTCAGTATAAAGAACAGGAGTACTTGTGGCACCTTAGAGACTAACAAATTTATTTGAGCATAAGCTTTTGTGAGCTATAGCCCACTTCATCAGATGCATAGAATGGAACATATAGTAAGAAGATATATGTACATACAGAGAACATGAAAAGGTGGGAGTTGCCCTACCAACTCTAAGAGGCTAATTAATTAAGATGAGTTATTATCAGCAGAAGAAAAAAAACTTTTGTAGTGTTAATCAAGATGGTCCATTTCAGACAGTTGACAAGGTGTGAAGGTACTTAACATGGGGGAAATAGATTCAATCTGTATAATGACTCAGCCATTACCAGTCTCTATTCAAGCCCAAGTTAATGGTATCTAGTTTACAAATTAATTCAAGTTCAGCAATTTCTCGTTGGAGTCTGTTTTTGAAGGTTTTCTGTTGCAAAATTGCCATGTTTAAGTCTGTTACTGAGTGACCAGAGAGGTTGAAGTGTTTTCTCTCCTACTGGTTTTTGAATGTTATGATTCCTGATGTCAGATTTGTGTTCATTTATTCTTTTGCGTAGAGACTGTCCGGTTTGGCCAATGTACATGGCAGAGGGGCATTGCTGGCACATGATGGCATATATCACATTGGTAGATGTGCAGGTGAACGAGCCCCTGATGACATGGCTGATGTGATTAGGTCCTATGATGATGTCACTTGAATAGATATGTGGACAGAGTTGGCATCAGGCTTTATTGCAAGGATAGGTTCCTGGGTTTGTGTTTTTGTTGTGTGGTGTGTGGTTGCTGGTGAGTATTTACTTCAGGTTGGGGGGCTGACTGTAAGCGAGGACTGGTCTATTTCCCAAGATGAGTGAGAGTGCTGAACTTGAATTAATTTGCAAACTAGACATCATTAACTTGGGCTTGAATAGAGACTGGGAATGGCTGAGTCAGTACACAGGTTGAATCTATTTCCCCATGTTAAGTATCCTCACACCTTGTCAACTGTCTGAAATGGGCCATCTTGATTATCACTATAAAAGTTTTGTTTCTCCTGCTGATAATTGCTCATCTTAATTAATTAGCCTCTTACAGTTGGTAGGGCAACTCCCACCTTTTCATGCTCTCTGTATATGTATATATATCTTCTTACTATATGTTTCATTCTATGCATCTGATGAAGTGGGCTGTAGCCCACGAAAGCTTATGCTCAAATAAATTTGTTAGTTTCTAAGATGCCACAAGTACTCCTGTTCTTTTTGCGGATACAGACTAATATGGTTGCTACTCTGAAACCTGTCTCTCAGTATGTGCATGTATGGTGCCTAGCTCAATGGGTTCCTTATCTCAGTTGTGGTCTCTAGCTGCTACTGTAATACAAACAATAAAAATTGCTGTGCAAGGTACTCAAAAGGAGCTTAGCTAATAGCAGAAAACTCCTATAAAGTAACTAAACCATCATTTATTTAATGTCAGGTCTCCGGAAGTCCAAAGTGCAGGGCACTGCATAACCCACTGCCCTGTCTTTGCTCTCTACTGTTAACAGAAAATAATTTCACTGTCTTCTTTTTAGTACAGGTGGATACTACACAGTGTGTCGGTCCTTTAAGGTTTCCTTTTACATCTGTGTACATTTTTTTACATATGGGGACTAATCACACTCCCATTAAAATTAATGGCAAGCTGCTCGTGACCTGTGTGAGAAAGACCAGGACCACAGTGATAACAGACTGTCATAGCATGGTACATTTCCAAAATTTTCTAAAATACAAACTTAATTAAATCATTCCAGAAGGGGTATTGGATCCTGAGGTAAGGAAGTAAGTATTTGTAGAGATGGGGAGACTGAGTCAGAGATAATTAACCCGTGGCTAGCCCAAAGCCACACAGCAAAGCACTGGAACAATTTGATTATTATTTGTACTGCAGTAGTGCCTAGACTCACCCAACCAAGATCTGGGCCTCACTGTGCCAGGCCCACTACAGGCCCCATTGTAAGAGATAAGCTCTTCAGGGAAGAACCTATCCTTGGACTGGACAGACAATGGAACTTTGCTACTCCCATTTTGCAGACTTAAGCATAATGAGGTTTTTCTCCCTGATGAGGGCTCCTAGGTGCTACCACAATAGAAATAATAACGAATAATAATAATCAAGCACAAGATCAACATTTGCCTCTAATTAAATGAGAACTTGGGAGTTCCTGACTCCTCGCTCAGTGCCTTAGACCATGCTGGCTCTCTGGTTAAAGTTTCTGAAGTAGGGCATAAATTATTTCCATAAGAATCTCTTCTATTTCACTATGTACAATTAACTATGGTTCCAAACAGGCTTTTTTCTTTTTAATTATTTCAGTGTGAAATTACAATCAATCCTCATTTTTAAGGCTCATCATATGCAATAATCCTTTTATTTAAAACAGCTTTAATCTGGCTCCCAACTGCTTTGAAGTGCATTACAAATTTCCTCATCAGAAAACACACCTTGCTATAAGATGAGACATGAATGCCTGAGCTTCCTGTTTAAGTTGAACACAATCATGTATGGAAGAAACCTTTCACCACATGACTAAAAGGTGGCCTTTGATTAGCAATGACAACATTATGCTGTCCATTAACTTTCAATATATTCAGATTGTGCCTCAAACATTCCCCCCCCACCTTTTAGTCTGTACTCTTAAATTATAGTTCCAATGAGGTAATTCACAACAGCTTCAGTATGTGGCTTATGATGCATGTTCCCAGGCCCACCAGGTTGCATCTTTATATCTTGTTAGTGGTTGAAGGTCGGCTTTGTTTATCTTTCTATAGCAAAGCGTGGTTGAAGAGGGACAATTATACAAAAACAATGTGGTTCTTCTATCCTTGAACTGCTACACATGTTGTGTCTGATTTACCCCGCTCATCCACACTTTGCTATAGGTATAGTAACAAACCAGACTCTTCTTCTGTACTTATTCAGTGTTTTAAATTTATTTGTTGTGGAAAGGAAAGCGGGGAAGGAAATGGCCTTCATGGACCTGAAAGGTGGATTTTCTGGTTAATCTTCAATTTCTCCTCTTTGAGAAACAAAGTAAAGACTCAGTCCCGAAACTCTTATTCACGTGACTGTTCCTATTTTTCAGTGGGTTACAGGACACTTAAATAAGCCATAAGCCAGGCTATATGGCTCAACACCTCATTTGAAAACTAAATACAATCAATTGTGAAATTCCCCTTGCCTACCCCAGTAATCTTTCAGGCACAGAAGATCTGTCTAGCCCCTCCTCCATTTTACACCTCTGCTACTGTGAATCCCCCACCTCATGACCACCATCTTCCTGACTGAGGAAAACAGCACAGGGCTGGGCTGCCTTTGGAACTTTTCAGGGTATGTCCACAGAGCAAAAGCTGGTCTACCTGAGCTAGCTGGAATTCAGCTAGTGTGGGTAACGTTAGCAGTGAAGACAGTACAGCGTGGGCTTCAGCACAGGTGGTGGGCCCTGGGTCGTTACTGGGCTTGCTAGCCTGCTCTGAAGACTTATTCTAACATTTCAAACCTCTGAGCAGCTACAGGGGGGAAAAAATCCACTTGCTAGAGGAATATTAGCTCCTTCTCCACCAAAAGGGGAACTTCTCCAAAGCACTCCTGCCTGAGTGCTGGGGCAGGCAGGATTCAGTGCTGGGCCAGAAGCAGGTTTTCTATCCATAAACATTTTCACAACATTGCCAGTCTCCCTTTAACTAATGACAAGTTGTACTTTCACTGGAAATGACCAATAACTGATCAGTGATGCCTGCTCTTATGGGAGGCGAGTCTTCTGGAGTATATTGCTGGACATCAGTCTATCGCTGTAGTTCAAAAACAACGAGGAGCCCTTGTGGCACCTTAGAAACTAACACATTTATTTGGGCATAAGCTTTCGTGGGCTAAAACTCACTTCATCAGATGCATGGAGTGGAACATACAGTAGGGAGGTATAAATACACAGCATATGAAAAGATGGGAGTTGCCTTATCAAGTGAGGGGTCAGTGCTAACGAACCAATTCAATTAAGGTGGAAGTGGCCTATTAGTCCATCTTTCTCAAATACAATTTTGACTTCAGTGAGCAGAGTAAATTCATTAGCTTTGCAATGTAACAGTAACAGAAAGGGTCCCTTTGACAATTAAGTGCCACAAAGGAGGATCTTTGAAGAAGATTTCTCTCTCCTGGGGAGAGAGAGGAAAGTCTCAGTGCTAAGGAGAAGAGATTTTTCATTATAGATTTTAAGTTTAAACCCAAAGGATTGTTTGTTCTGGCAGGCTGCCATGTGGTTTGTATCAATAGGTGAATTTCAATTGCTTGATTTATAACCATGTTTTTAGGTAATTGTTCTCTAGTGTAGCTCTCTGATTTCTTGGAGGTGGATTAGTACCTAATTAAATATTTGGAACAGCAGTAATTCAGAGCAAATTAATTGCTAGGACTGGTTTTGAACTTGGTCAGTAACCACAAACAGTGAATTTGCTAGATCTTCAATCACTACATTCACTGCTGCCTTATCTATTTAAAATATAGCCCTAGAAACAAACAGAATATTGGTTTTACTGTTTGCAATGGAAAAAAAAAAGTGTCTTTGGGGCCTGACTTATTTACATTAAATCCCTTTTACCCTGCTCTGGCCTTAAAGTGGGCAGAAATTACATCTACAATGATATCATTTAGGCCCATTTAACAGCGCCTTTACACTGCCAGAATAGTGTAAAGGGGATTTTGTGTAAATGAGAACTAGGTCATTCATCTTCTAGCTCAGTGCTTCTCAAAGTCGGGCCTCCGCTTGTTCAGGGAAAGCCCCTGGCGGGCCGGGCCGGTTTGTTTACCTGCCGCGTCCGCAGGTTCAGCCAATCACAGCTCCCAGTGGCCGCGGTTCGCCGCTCCAGGCCAATGGGGGCTGCGGAAAGCCTCAAGGGCTGAGGGATGTGCTGGCTGCCCTTCCCGCAGCCCCATTGGCCTGGACCGGTGAACTGCAGCCAGTGGGAGCCGCGATCAGCCAAACCTGCGGACGCGGCAGGTAAATAAACTGGCCCGCCCCGCCAGGGGCTTTCCCTGAACAAGCGGTGGACCGGCTTTGAGAAGCACTGTTCTAGCTCAGTGTTTCTTCAATAAGGAAAAGATGAAGTAAGGAGGAGTCCTCTCACAGCACTGCACATTGACCTGGATCAAAGGGCATGTTTCAGGAAAAACTCCCCTTGATACTAGAGTAAGGAGTTTGGGATCTGGCTGAAATTTCATAGAAGCTTGAACTAAGCACAGCTGTGCGCTTGATCTGCTCTGGGGCTACATGGAAGACTGCAGTCTGCAGGGCAATTAGTCTGGTACCTTTCATATTTCCTAAATTGAAAGGAAATGCTGTAGTTTTGAAGTATGGCATAGCGGGAGGCGACATTGTATACTAATGACATGCTTTTGATTGCATTAAATGCCAAAACTTCAGGCTACATTGTGATTGGCCTTTGTGCTTATGGGCAGAGTGGAAAGATAGTGCAAGGAGCTTCCCCCCCATACCTGCCTGGCTCACAATTGCAGTCTTTAAGCTGAGGATTAGCCTTGTGCCTTATAGGGGTTAAGGAGGAGGGAGAATGGCTTGGATGCACATGGGGAAAGTGGCTGCACAACCCTGTCGCTGCAATCTGTGTGCCTTCCATGTTCACCTGGGAACTCCAGAAGAGGTGGTGTCTTAAAGGTAAGACCGAGCTCTGTATTAGTGCACAGTGAAGCTGCACAGTTAAAACCACAGATTTCACAGACTTCTAAGGCTCCAGTAGCTACATTAACTAGGCCATGTTGCACAGTCTGTTTGTCTTATAATGCACATTATAACCTAAGCAGTAATGTATCAATAGAAGACATTAGGCATTCTCTGCACAATGCAGCCAAGTTAATGCTGCTGTTGGAATTTTCTATAGTGCCTGACTTTTTGTCATTTTAACTGTGCAACTCATATTCTATTAATATGCTTTTTTGCTTTGCTTTTTTTTTTAAAGAAGAGATATTGTTTGTACTTAATGAAGTTAGCATTGAAATGGTCGCAATATGCCCTGCAGTTCATAAATCACTGATGTGAGTGGGTAAGGTAGCTATGAGTCCTCACTTTTGTTGCTGTTGTTTGGTTGGAGGCAGTGTTTTGCAAGGCTGTGTTGACCAGGGGCAGCAGCACATCTGTTTACACTGCAGTTGTGTCTACAGTAGCATTCTCAGGAAATTCTCCCCTAGTTACACTGCCATCAGTGGGAGCAGGGCTGAGACGGTTTTACCACTTAATTGGCTACTCCTTCAGCTGTTGTGCATTATGCTACTTTAAATAAAAAGAAGGGCATCTGAATTCAATCCCGAACAAGTCATGTCTGAACATGAGTTTATTCTTCTGAACTTACCCCTTTCAGAGCTCTGGTCTACATCACAAATATCAGATATGGTGAACACTAATGCATCCTGAATCCTAAGGGTCTGATCCCGTGCCACAGAAATCAGAGATTTGCCATCAACTTCAATGGGAGCAGGACCAGGCACTAAACTACTAGATGATAAACTGTTTTCAAGTGTGGAATCTGGGATTGTTGTTGTTTATTTCCCTTCTTTGATATAGCTTCCTCGGATGCTAAAGGCCCATACAATAGTTAATCTAATTTGCATGGCTATCACGGGGCCTGCAGTATGGAAAAAAATAGTACTTTAATTGGGAGGGCCTGATGATTTTTTACCTTATAGATCAGTGATAATTTCTCTTGTACTGTCTGAAATTCAGAATGAGGAAGTACAGAGTTGGGTCCACACCATCAAAAAAACGAACGTATAAAAGCTACATGATGTTCAAAGAGACTAAGGACACCTAATTATGGCTTTTCTGTTCATCTGTCTAATGTCATGGGGCTTGATCATGCTTCTCTATTGATTAGATTTAGAAATCATTTTCCTTCCCCACTGCAGTAATATCTGCAAAAACTTCTAAAAGCTCCTCAGATGAGAACCAGAGCTAAATGTTCATGTCATAATACTCTTACATCCAGTTATCCTGCTTCATCTCAGAGCCTCCTATTGTATGTTAACCCTTAAGCTCCAAGTTCTGCCGAAGGGGAATAAGAAAACAAACCCAAGCAAACTATTTTTTATCAAATGATATCTGAAGCATAGTTTTTTTTTTAAAAAAGAATAGTAATTGACGGAATTCAATGATTTCAACTTGGACACGAGCAGTGTGTTTTCTTTTCATCAAAATAGTTAAGAAGGGGACGTGTTTTTACAAAGTGGATTTTTGTGTTTGTGAAAGGTTTTATGTTCTAAGACCCAAATAAGCCAATCATGTCTCTTTAATTAACTAAAGTGACATGAATTGGGTCAACAAGAAACATAATGTAACAACAAAATGAATTAATTTAGCACAGGGAGTGAGTGGGCTCTTGTAACCAATGGCCACTAGCCATTCTTGGCTGCAACTGCTCCCAACTGATCAAGGTTTTTGAACTCTGAATGTTCCAGGTTTAAAAGGTGGAGTAATCACAGACACAATCACTACTCCTAGGGGAATTCTGCACCAAAAAAGTAAAAATGGTGCACACAATATTTCAAAATTCGGCATATTTTATTTGTCAAAATAACACAATATAATCACACCAGTTTCAATTATTTTGGTAATTTATTTCAAAATATCAGTCAGCAAGTGTCTGTAACAATACAGACAACAAAAAAGATTCAGGAAATGTTTTTTGACAAATAGATTCCTTACTAGGCCCTGGCTGACCCCTAGCCTCTCTCATTCAGTCTGGCACATCTTCTCCAGTGCCCGTGTGTCCCTGCACCCCCACTCCCATTCAGCCCCCTCCCCTGTCCCCATGTGGCCCTGCACCCCCACTTCCATTCAGTCTGTCTCCCCACTAGCCCTTCTGAACCCCAGTCTGTGACCCCTCAGCAGCTCCATGTGCCCCATGCTGTCCACCCCCCTTATATCCCATGCCTCCTGACCTGGCCTCACAGGCAGGGTACTGTGAGGAATGCACCCTCTTCTCCCCTCTCTGAGACTGGCTTACTGGGAGTGCCTGCCATCTGTTCTAGTGGCACAGCAGCTCCTGGTGGGTGAAAGTCATAATTATAGCACCTCTCCAGCAGAATGTATTTTCTGCAGAGAAAAACAATTCTAGGGGAGACATGAATTCTGTGTGTGTGTGCAGTGGTACAGAATTCCCCCAGGAGTAAATCACCACATTTCGTAAGTCTCTCTGCAGCCCAAGATGGCGTAAAGGGTAGAACAACACTGCCAAATACTGGAGATATAGATTCCTGAGGGAGACATACAATTGTGAAGGTTTGGGTGTCTCCTGATTCTTGTGATAGCGAGTAAGAGGAGATGAAAGAAGGAGAATTTAAATCAGTGGCATAAATCAAGGGCTGAGATGTTAAATTCCAGGTTTTGCCTGTAGTTGTCTTTGAAGCAGCTATGGTGTCAGTGAAAAAGGATCTTAATCTTTGGTTTATGCTGAAAGGAAGGGAGCTGTTGGTGGGATGTTCTCCAGGAGGGCCCCTAAACTTTGTCATCAACTTCCTCCACTGGTCTGAAATTTGCAGTCCTTCAACTTGACTTTTTGGTGGGGCATTTGGGAAGGGCGGGATATTTTCAATCTTTATTACTGGAAGAGTTTGGATGATTTATCTCTGATTTATCACTATATTTATATAGTGGGCTTTGGGCAAGTTTGTAATTCTCCACAGGATGGACCATTTGGGTTCAAGGCTGATTTCCATTGGTTAAGTGCTCCAGTTCAAGGAGTGATGCCTAGCTGATTTAGGAGCCAAAATATAATTTTCAAA
The DNA here is from genome assembly GCF_013100865.1 of Trachemys scripta elegans. Taxonomy (NCBI): domain Eukaryota; kingdom Metazoa; phylum Chordata; order Testudines; family Emydidae; genus Trachemys; species Trachemys scripta. The sequence goes on from NC_048298.1 coordinate 186,226,577, forward strand.
AGGGTTTTAGGCACTTAAAAGTCTATATCCCATTGACTGTCAATAGGAATCAGGCATCCAAGTACCTATATCCCCTTTGAAAATGAGATTTAGACTCCTAAACCAGTTAGGCGTTGCAGCACTGAGCACCACAACACCTAAATATCTTTAAATATGGGCCCTCATACATAAAAACTATTTTTCAGAAGGCAGGGTGAACATCTGTGGATGTTTTGAACCTTAGAACATTTGACTTCAAATATATATATACTTTTCCAAGGTTTGGCAGAGTGTTATTCCCCACTGGATGAACCACTGGGATTCAAGGGTGATCTTACTTACTTGATCTTGATTAATTACTCCAGTTCAAGGAAGTTGCAAACTCTGCTGGCAGAATTTGTGAACTGATTACTAAGATGTCTGTGTTTTATTGTAAACCGTATGTTCTCTTTACATCACTTCTATAATTATAGTAAGTTATAGACCAAACTTTTCAGATATGGATATCTAAAACTAGGTACTCCAATTCATATTGAGACATAAAGGGGGCAGATTATTAAAGGTATTTAGGTGTCCAACTCCCATTAAAATAAATGGAAGGTAGGTGCCTAAATTGCCTCTAAAAATGTGGCCAACAGTCAGTGTCCTGATTTTCAGACGTACTGCATTCTCAGTGGAAGCTGTGGGTGTTGAGTGACTCTTAACAGCAGGCCACTTACTTAGGAACCTAACTTTAGGGGCCCAAATTTGGTAATTTTGCCTATCATCTCTATCAAAAACAAAACAATCTACAACAAGTTTTCCACACTCAATGTAAATAAATCACATCTAAGAAAAAACAAATTAGGGAATTTCCTGGTACCAGAATTTCTATAAAGTATAAGGTTGTAAGCAGACATCAACTACATTAAAATATCCAACTTGATTGTCATATGTTCACAGATTTAACTGTATCTTAATTCCCAATATAATGTTAATGTCTAATAGAAATAAATTACAGTGCATGCAGGATGAAAGAAAACATAACAACCATACAATTACTGCAGTACACCCCCTCTGTATAAAGTTTAGATGGTGGCAGTGATTTTAGCAACTTTGGCCAGTTTTGAAATATTTTCAGCTCTTTTATATTATCATTGTACAATATATTAATGCAAACTATTTGCATACAGTAGAGCAAGTAACACACAGCAGAGCACAGAATGATGGTGCTAACAGATGTTTTAAAAAAAAATACCTTCAACCAAGTAATACATCAGCTTTTATTATTCCAGAACAAACATTGGAATCTGTTGGAACTTTGCTTTCTCATCTGCTGGATCCTTGCGTTCTCATGTGCACACAATGTTCCTACTAGCTACAGAAAATCTCTGCTTAGAGGAAAAAATATAATTTCTGATGAAGATCAAGTGAGTTACTCTCATGTGTGAGTTGATGTAGGGTTTGATTTTTGTCCTCTTGGGAGTATAATTCTTTTCTCAAAAACAGCGCAACTATCAACTGTCATTGTAAACCAATGAAACTACCTTCTTACTGTATTCCAAAATGTTAGGTCTCTATATATTGCACTCTTGACATATGTTCAACCCTATCCATTAACTAAGCAGAATTATGTGTCTGAAGAAAGTGCGTCAGTTAGGTGACAAAAATATTTACGAACACCAGAGTTACGAACTAACCAGTGAACCACACACCTCATGTGGTACCAGAAGTACACAACCAGGCAGCTGCAGAGACCAAATAAAAAAAGCAAATACAGCACAGTACTGTATTAAACCTAAACTACTAAAAAAAATAAAAGGCAAGTTTAAAAAAAAGATTTGACCAGGCAAGGAAACTGTTTCCGTGCTTGTTTCATTTAAATTAAGATGGTGGAAAGCAGCATTTTTCTTCTGCATAGTAAAGTTTCAAAGCTGTATTAAGTCAAGGCTCAGGTGTAAACTTTTGAAAGAACAATCATAACATTTTGTTCAGAGTTACGAACATTTCAGACATTAAAAAACAACCTCCATTACTGAGGTGTTTGTAACTCTGAGGTTCTATAGTACTCATATACTTCGTTATGTACATGCTTACGTACTTTGCTGGATCAAAGTCTCTATTTCTATCCTCTCTAATCTAGGTATTTATACTGCACCAATGCCTATGTTTTCTGAATACCTATGACAGTGTATGTGATGCTAATTACAAGGTTAATTTGGAAGAGGTAGCTTTCAGAGCTTCCACAACATAAATTACACCAGAATGACATATCAATGTATATGTAGCAATCAGAGCTGGTTGAAGTGTTTTGTTAAATGCTTTTTCACTGAAAAATGTAGTGTGGTTTTTTTTTTTTTTTTTGCTAAAATAGAAATTTCCATGAGAAATGTCTGTTTTCAATGGAATTTTTCAGAACTAATTGAATTTGAGAACTATGTTTTTCAACAACCAAAACCTAAAAAAATTTGGCTGTCTTGGCAAAAATTTTCAGTAAAACTGAATATTTTTGACCGACTGTCTAAATGTATTTGTATTTTGTTTGCTGAAAATGGAAAAATGTTTGTTTTGGGGGGTTTAATTTTTTTTTACAGAAATATGAAAAATATTGAAAAATTTTGTTAAATAAAGGGAGCGGGGAATCCCCTTTTCCTGACTGGTTGAACAGCAATCAGTATCTCAGGTTATTAAAAAACATCGGTATTGAACACATGCTAAAGCTAGTGGTGGAAAAGACATGTAAAGTAGAATTTTTTGTCTTCATTTCACAGACCTCAAAGCCATTTGAGCTCAATGTAGAATGTAATTAAGTTATTTTCAGGAAATAATGTGAGATGTAGGTACCATAACATTTTATCAGAGGTGGGTTCAGTGGAAGTTGTCACTGCTGTCCTTAGGTATAGGTCTCTTTGTGCCAAAGTGAAGTGGGTTTGCATTGCATTAACACGTTTGTGCTCTGTGGTTGGAATTAACCTTTGTTCTAGTTAATGTCAAGGCCTGTGAAACCACCATGAGAAATATTCTGATTTTAAAACCAAATATTTTAAGTTGATTCAAAGTTTATGTCTTATCCCTTCACTGGGGCAAGGGGTTGCACAACTGATTTTAGTCTGAAGCTTCCAAAATATTCCCTCAGAACTGTTGTATGTCTGGCTGTCTCTTTCCTTCTCTCACCCCCCGCCCACTCCAATGTACACCTGCACCACTCCTTCTTTTCACGTGTTTTAATCTCCACCACTCAAGGTGTCGTCCTCCCATTGTCTCTTCACTCGCCTCTTATATCAGACCCGTATCCTTCCCTCTGCATTACAAGAACCTCTATTTCCTCCATCTATGACCCTTTTCTCCCCAGTCTTCCCTTCAGGACCTTTTCTGTTAGTCACCGAACTCCTTTGCTGTAGAAACATAGCACTGTATAGCTGTAAAGGGGCCTCTTCTAACTCGTGTTTGTCTGGGCACAGTCTAGTGCTCAGGGCCACCGAAAACAAGAGCAAACTAAAGAGGAAAACATGTAAATTAGCCAGTGAGTATAGTAAAAGAAGAGAGCATTTTGTCATAGAAAACCAGAATGGATCCATCTGACTGTTACATTGCAGGAAAAAGCCCAGCTCAGTGTCATGTCAAGCAAGTCCCATGACTTAAGATATTCTCACTGAATTACGGGGGGGGAGGGGAGAGGGGGGAAATTTCACCCTGGGACATTCCCCCAGGATTCCCATTGACTTTAGTGGAATCTGGTCAGACCCATATGAAGGCAATAATTGGTCTAAATAATTTCCCAAACCTTTACTTTTTAAAAAAACAATAATAATGCACAATGCAAAAATAATACCTTCCCCTCCACCAAATTCTCTGCCATGTTAAAACCATTTTCTGCAAGCCGCTGTTTGCTACTTTCAGGCGTGATACTTTCATAGTTTTAGAAATCATTGGTTTCTTGCGCTGTTGCTTAAATGACTTCCAGGAAGCTTGAAAATGGAATCTGATTCTTTACTTGGTGGACGTGCCAATTTGTTGTTGCAGAATTGTGCGTGACTGGTAGGCTTCTGGCATTGATTGGGTGGAAAGGGGGAGCGGGAGGGGAAGATGAAGTATTTGGCTTGAGGAAAATAGACACGTGGAATGATGACACGTGCTTTGCAAAGGGGGCCAGTCCCATTTTACTGAATTCAATAGGAATTTGTCTTCATTGGTAGCAGTATCAGGCCCAATGTTACATTTTGGGCCAACTGTTCTTTACACTATCCCATTAAGAAACAAACAAGCTGCTTTTCACATGATTTTCATTTACTAACTAATTATAGCAATAACTAAAACATTCTACAGACCAAGGCAGGGCAAACAAGTGACAATCGATGTGATAAATTTTGTCCTTCTTCCCCATTCACAAATTGTTCATGAACAGACTTTGAGGTTGTTGGGTTTTTTTAGAAATTTGTTTACTGTTCATAATTATTTGAGGAATGTTTCATGCAAACCCATTTTCCTCTGAATTACTCACAATGTATTCACTGTATGTACTTGCTATTAGTTATCACAGTATATCAGTGGTAGAAAAACTGAAAAAGTCCACTGAAATCTTTGTTAAAAGTGGTCCTTCTTTTTGGTAAATAAATAGTTCTTTTATTGATGATTTTCTTATCAGCTCTACCACTGTGAGATTAGTCATGTACTGTTGACTCTGTTCCCTGATTGATAAGTGCTACTGTAATGGAAAGCGGGGACAGTGGTTGAGACGGTGAACCCATGATTCTTGCAGGAAGAGGGAGAGAGCATTTTGTGAAGTTACAAGTACCTAGAGCAGTAGGACTAAGGATTTTGTAGGACACTTCAAAACTTCCTTTCTGGGCCTCTTGAATTAGGCCTTTCCTCAGACTTCACTGCTAGTCTGTTGTACTATTATAGTCTGGGATCAGTTTTAGAATGTGTTTTTGAGAAGCAGCATGGTTAAGTGGATAAGGCACAGACTTAAGTTCTAACCCAGGCTCTGCTCTTGGCATGCTGTGTGACTTTGAGGAAGTCACTTTACGTCTCTTTCCCCTCCCGCCTTTATCTTGTCTATTTAGACTGTAAAAGCTTTGTGCCAGGCACAGTCTCTTACTTTGTGTTAGTACAGTGCCTAGCACAATGGAACTTTAATCTCAGCTGGGCCTTTAGGAGCTAATGTAATGCAAATAATTAATAATAATAGTAATATTTTTCCTCTCCTGTCCTCTTCCTCATCTTCTCTTCTGATCCTCTTTGTCTTCACCCTCCTTTCATCTAGTTGTCTTTCTACCTCCATTTTCTCCCTAATTTTCTCAGTCTCTCTTGCCTACCCTTGCTTTCTCCTTGCCCTACAGCAAATTACTAAAGATGGGTGCTAAACTACATCTGTTTGTAATACACAGATTGGGCTCACTTGTGCCTTACAAGCATTGGTCCATGTTGAGTATGGTGCTGCCCTGAGAGTGACCATCTTTTCAAAATGCAAAACCAGGACACAGGCAGGAGCCCCACCCCCTTAGTGGCCCCGCCCCTGCCCCTCCTCTTTGCTGAGTTCCCGCCATCTGGCCAGATTGGAAGCCAGAACCAGGCAGTGGTAAGAGCTGTGCAGGGAGACTGGGCCACTGTGGGGAGCTCTGGCCCCTCCACTTACCCTGGGTAGGGGGCTGGGATGCCCAAGAGCAGCCACCAGCTCGTGCCCCAGCCCCCAGGGTGCACTGACCAGGGCAGGTGGAGGGTCCAGGGCTCCCCACAGCAGCCCAGGTTCCCTGGGAAGCTCTTATTACTGCCCAGCTCCAGCTTCTAGCCTTGCCAGGGGCAGGGCCTCTGGGGGAAGCGGAGGAGCAGAGGGTGGGGCCTCATGGTGATGGGGAGCTAAGGCCCGCCTCAGCCCCCCACCCAACCGAGAAGAGGCTGGTGCCACCCCAAGCCTCAGGCACGCATGAAGCAGTGCTGCAGGGAATCCAGGACAAATGCTGTTCCAGAGTCATTCAGCCTTGGACCGGGACTTGAAATGTACATTTTGGTGCTGTCCTGCCCCATCAGGGACGGGTGGCCACCCTAGCTGCACTATCTCCACTGCAGCACTGGAAGGGTTTGTGCTAGATTATTATTTATATTATGGTAATACCCAGACGTCACATTTTGCTCAACACTGTTACAAATGTATCGTAATAGACTGTTCCAGCCCCGACAAGCTTGCAGCCTAAATAGAGACAAGCCAAAGGGTGGGAGTGGAAACAGAGATACGGAGAGACAAAGTTACTTGCTCAAGGTCACACGACACGTCCGTAGCAGAGCTAGGAATAGACTGTAGGTCTCCGGAGTTCCAGCCCAGTAATCTCTGATGGAGACCCAACCCTTCTTTGAGCTCTCGAATGCACAGAGAGGGCAGAGGCTCTATCATTCATTAGGAAGGTATATTAGGTTCCAATCTGGGCATCTGGCTGGCATAAAAACTGCCTGGCTCTTGCACAGAGGGGACTGTCCTTTTGCCATCTGTCCTCTTGCATACCCACCCGGGGCTAGGAAAAGTCTAGCTCCTTACATGCAAGGGCAATTCTGTACATGGTGACCCCTACGTCCCAGGAATGAGAGATGGCATTTGTAGTGTTCTCAGGCAATACCTCATTTGACAATATGGTACTTATAAGACAGAGTCCTGTGGCTATCTTGCTTACTCACATTGACATCATAAGCCAAGGGAATATTTTTATAATAACGTGTTTTCCAAAAACCCTTGGTTCAGAAACAAGAGTTTTATTGTAAGTAAAAAGTTGTGTTTTAATACATATTTTAATTGATACCCTGAAGGTTCTGCTCTTCATATTACAGGGCATCTCATGAACCATTCTGGCTTTGGGCTGCAGAACATCAAAGTTAATCTTTAGTTTTACTTCTATTCCAGAAACCATGAGTTGTGACGCAGACAACCTATAAATAGAGGAGCCCTCGGGGGACTGTATAGTCTTAAAAAATAACAAAATCAATATTAATTGATTGCAAAATAAATATTTTCCCTCCCTTGGTCTAACTTTAAAATGGAGCAGGCTGAGGGTTAAAACTACATGTTGTAAAAGTAGTTCATTTCAGAGCATGGGCCTGCCCCACCCTCCTAAATGTAATTCTGATTTCTGACTGTGATAATTACATCACTGTGCACCAGGTCAGTGAAGATACCAATGGACAACAAAAATGCACACTTCAAGTAAAAGAAGTAATGGAGAAGATAGGTTTGAGATACAATGCAAAGAAATGTAAAGTCATGTTAATGGGGACTATAGGGACAGAAATCAAAATTGGAGAAGAGAAACTGGAGAGGGTGGACAATTTTACGTATCTTGGACGTACCATCAGCCAAGATGGTACTAATTCTGAGGAAATAAGAGAGAGAATCAGGAAGACAAACGCTGCATTTGGAAGACTCAAAAACATCTGGCAACTCAAAACATCTCCCTCAAGACAAAACTGGATGTGTACAAAGCAATTGCTATTGCCATCACAACATATAGCAGTGAGACATGGCAACTTACCAAGAAAGATATGCAAAAGCTGAATGCATTTCATCACACATGTCTGAGAAGAATATTGGGAATAACATATAGAGATAGGAAGACTAATGAAGAAGTCAGAAAAATTACTGGACAAGGTACCCTCTCACAATTAATCTACAAAAGAAGATGACAGTGGCTGGGACATGTGCTGGGAATGGAAAAAGAACACTTACCAAATACTGCCCTTGAATGGAAGCCAGAAAATGCAAGACGAAAGAGAAGAAGACCGCGAATACCATGGAAATGAACAGTTCTGAATGACATCAAGCACCTCAACATGAAATGGGAAGATTTGGAGAGAAGGGCAGTTGACAGACAAGGATGGCAAATGTGGGTAGCCCAATGTGCAGCAAAGCACAGGATGGACTAAGGTCTAAGGCACCGGGTCAGTGTAAGAATTTGGGGCAGTTGAAGTGAGATGATTCTTTGGGGTGCACCCTACATGTAAGTTTCACCACAGCTTGCTGTCAATGCAACAAGCAAAAAAGTGGGGATGCTTTAAAAACAATGTACAGAACCATCTGGAAAAGGGTCAACAGGGTCAAAACATCAGAAACAAAACATTGTGAAGTGGACATAGCCCCAGTTCCATTGACAATGGGATCTATTCACAGCTACCCACCCCAGAAATGATAGCTGCAGACTTTGTGAAATGAACCAAACATATTCTCAAATGGACAAAATCTGTTTATAATCCTCATTGGGACGCTTGCTGTACGTTTCCAGCAGCTGTTTATATTGCTATTGGGGCAGCTGCGGAGTGCCTTTCCATCACAATTCAAGTTTTTGATGCCAAGGCAACCATAGGCTCCGATTGTCAGAGGATCCAGAAGGCTCTTCTGGGGAACTGAAGGTTCACAACACACCACAACAATGGAAATTTTGCCATTGCTTTCAGTAGGAGCAGGACTGGCCCTTTAAACTGCAATTCACTTTTTGACATAGTATGTAAGTGCTAATTTGTCTGGGTATCATTCAGAGAAAGTGCGATTCAACTCGACTCCTCCCTCTTTACCACAGGTACATCCCTTCTTTTGTGGGGTGTGAATATACCACAGTTGTTATGAATTATACCAGTGTAAAAATTATGAAATGGAATGTGGCATCAGAACAGGTAGACAGGATTTTCATTGGGAGGGAGGGAAGAGAGAGGGAAGCTTGTAAGGCACTTGTAGAAGTAGGTTTCTGTACAATCCTCTTTACTTGGCTGTCTGCTGTGAGAAACATTCCTGCCTGTATGACTTCCGGGATGGTCATGACAGCCAGGCAAGAGCACACCATATCTAAATTTGGCAGTGTCCTTTAAAATTTCTCACAGGTCTGGTCCATGGCCTCTGAGCTGGAAAGAACTCTCCCCCTTCCCTTCAACTGGCTGGGGATGCTGATGAGCATACTCTGGGGGAATCCTGACATCTCTGTCAAGAGCTCAAGTGCCAGTGCCCGGGTGGTTGAATTTTCTTCCATTCTGAAGCACTCAGGCGGTGTCTGCAGAGATAGAAGCAACACAGTCATTCTTTCATCACTGGCTATTTTTAAAAATCTTTCTGTGTACCCTTGAGATCTAATTTGGAGATCCTATTATAATAACCTACAAAAGTCATTGCTTTGAGGTTGCTTATGGCACTTTGAATAAGCAAAGTATTCAGTGCCCATGTTGTGATGTAGATGAAATGTGCATATAATTAGCTTAATACAAATAAATGTGTATAGGGAAAGGGAAAGAAGTGTGCAGTGAGAATCAACAAACTGAATCTTTTTTAAAATGTCTTAATGGTTATATGGATTTTACTTTTTATTTTAAATCCTAACACCACTGAGGCACTTAGCAGGTCTTGCGTGTGGCAATTTCATTTCCAGTGCATTGGATCTGCACAGAAGCAGATGCAATACTGGTATCTGCAACCATTTTTAGCTTGCTCTAGCTGTACTTGACTTTGTGCATTCCTACACTGTCTGGGCCAGATCCTCAGCTGGCGTAAATGGGTGCAGCTTCATTGATGTCAATAGAGCTGTTCCCATTTACGCCAGCTGAGGACCTGGCTCTAGAGTTACAATACTACGTGTGTTGATTTCTCTAATGCAGGGTTTTCAACCTTTTCCATAGCACAGCTCCATTTTCCACATTCGGACACCCTCAGAATGCCTCCAGTCTAGCCGGGACCCCCTGGCCATTTAGTAATGTGGGAAGCACAGGGTGACTGTGGCTGACTGGCATCTATTCTAGTCTACGTAGGGTTTTCTACAATGCTTATCACCACAGCATCTGAATGCCTTCCAGTAGTGACTGCACATCTGTCACATGGTGTTAGTTCTCTCATCCTCTCCCCAGAGGGAGAAGCATGTGCAGTGGAGTATCTTGGTTTGGTAGTTTTAAAAAATAAACACATAGCAATGGGTACATTTATGTGAGAGGGGGAAAAAAAGCTGCTTTGCATACGGAGTGGAATGTGGAGAGGTTTGTGATGGTGCTTAGTTTCTGTGGGGAGTTCATTCCACAATCTCAGACAACCTGCTGAGAAAGTTTTGTCTTCTGCACAGTTGAGCCTTTTTCCTATGGAAGAGAGTTCCATTGTGCCAGAGGAATGGAGTTGTCTACACGGTCCTCGGCCCACAGCTTTATGTAGTCTTTTAGATATCCTGGACCTCAGCCATGGAGAGCTTGGAAGATAAAGATGGAGACCTTGCACTTGATTTGAAATTCTATGGAAGCCAGTGTAGAGAGCAGGCTGATGTGCTCACGCTAGCCTGTGTTGCTGAGGAGATGTGCTGCAGTGTTCTGTACTAGTTGGCATTTCCTAAGTGCTGAAAATTTCATGCCCAGGTATATGGCATTGCTGTAGTCTAGCTGAGAGATGACGAAGGCGTGAATAACTGTTCATGACCCACTTCCACATAGGGCAGGGGTGGGCAAACTACGGCCCGCGGGCCTGTCCTGCCCAGTCCCTGAGTTCCTGGCCCGGGAGGCTCACCCCCGGCCCCTCCCCTGCTGCTTCCCCTCCCCCGCAGCCTCAGCATGCCGCCACCAGCCACCGGTGCTCCAGGCAGCACGGTAAGAGGGCAGGGGAGTTTGGAGTGGTGGTCAGGGGGTGGGGGTGTGGATAGGGGTTGGGGCGGTCAGAGGGCGAGGAACGGGGGGGGGTTGAATGGGGGCAAGGGTCCTGGGGGAGCAGTCAGGAAGGAGGGGGGGTTGGATGGAGTGGCGGGGGGCAGTCAGGGGCAGGGGGTTCAGGAGTGGTCAGGGGACAGGGAGGAGGGGGTGGTGAATGGGGGAGAGGGGCCATCAGGGGACAGCGAACGGGGGGGGGGTTGGATGGCATAGAAGTCCCAGGGGAACCGTTTGGGGGCGAGAAGCGGGGGGGTCGGATAGTGGTCAGGGGCCGGGCCACGCCTTGCTGTTTGGGGAGGCACAGCATCCCCTAACCAGTCCTCCATTCAGTTTTGGAAACCTGATGTGGCCCTCAGGCCAAAAAGTTTGCCCACCCCTTGCATAGGGTCATAACCCTTAGGTTGAGAACTCCCTGCTCTAATGCTACATGGCTGATTGTCTCCATGGCCAAAATCTCTTCTTCCTACACAATTAAGCAGCTTTTGGCAAGCTGGTTGGTTGCTGACCTCGATCTCAGAGGTGGCAGAATTTCAGTGATGTTATGATATAGGCTCTGCTCCCATTGAGGTCAATGGCAAAGCTCTGATTGACTTCAGTGCGGCGGGGTGGGCCCCACTCTTTAAATGTTTCGGGAACCTTTGAGATGAAAGGCAATACATACATGTAAAATATTATTTTATTATCCTTTAGCTAATCAGTTTTGGAAGACAGCTGTGCATTTTTCCCTCTGAGAACCGATGAAACATGAAAATCACTTATTAGATAAAAAACCCGCAAAGTCAACACAATAAACTGTGAGTTATTCAGTTGCTAATCTGTAAAATGAGCTAGGTCAGACATGCTTAGCTCCTCTGATAAATTGTTATTCTTGGAGATCTCATCCTTTCATGGAAAAGTACTGAGCCTGCTCTCTGCTGTTACCCTGTGATCAGCAAACAGCAGTAGGTCAGTGGAAAATTGGAGAAAATCAGTTGCATGTAGAATGTTAAGGGCATTATTTTTAGATGCTGGATTTTTTAACTTCACACAATTCCCTGTTTAAAAACAAGACCATCCAAGACAGTTGTTGCATCATGTAAAGTGAAACTGTTCTTTAGAAATTGGATGCTAAACAAAATAAACAGAAGAAAAGCAGATCTATAAATCTGTTCAATGCTCACTCAAGGAAATTAGAGGGAGATTTCAGAATTAATTCGTGGGAGTCTCCAGGAACCATGTGAGCCAATGTAAAGTGAACCACCCCCTCAATGAAAATGTAAGCTTGGAGGATCTAACTCCAGGTGGATTGCCTTCTTTTCCTCCATGGGATGTAAGCTAATTTGTTTTCTAGGTACCACTACTTATTGTGACATGCAGCAAGGATCAGAGCTATATACTGGCTTTCTCACAGTACCAATCTCTCATCACAACAGGGGTGCTAATGTGAGTGGTTGCTTGTCCAGGTCTGTCTAGGACTAGAATAGTACTTAAATAAACAGGTCTAAAATGTGCTAGTATGTTTTCCCATAAAAAAAAAACCCATGTACTCCCAGTCTATATGACATTTAGGTTATGGAAAATAACAAAGAAAGAAAGAACAAATATAAAATCTCCATGGGGAAGAAAGCAGAGTGTCTCTCTCACTGTAAAATCCTCCATCTGCAAACTCCTTACAGCCCTGCCCCCTACCACACAGGTAGCTACACTTATCATTAAAAATGCAGTAAACAGACAAAAGGACTTGAAGCTGTATGCATCACTGGTACATTGTACAGTTTGGATCTGCATCTGCAGGGCCTCATGGAGAATGAGAGATAAAAAACAGATTATGTCATGGCTTTTGCTTTTACCAATGTTTCAAGTTTGGAATGCAACTGGTTAGTGCAAAAATAGGGTATCCTGGGAAACTGTCAATAAAATACAGTGTATTTTTGTTCTCAGCACTGATATTTTCTTAACAAGTAATGTTTCATTTTTGTCTGCCTGTCTCTCCTGTGCTCTCAGTGCTCCCCCTGCTGGTGCCAAGACAGCATGAAGGAGAAAGCCACCTGACTCCAGTACAGAGGGGACAAGTGTCTGACTTGGAGGGGTAGAAGAAGGGCAGTGGAGGAAATGCATTGAGACTAGGAGCCTGGTAGGAGATGGTTTAGGTTGGATGAGGAGAGTCTAGGACAAAGAACCTGGGGGGGCAGGGGAGACTGGGACTGGAATGAGGAACCCACGGGGTGGAGACTGGGACCCCATAAAGTACATACCACAAAAACGACATGTTGTAGGGTCGGTCCACCTCCCAAACACCCTTTCATGGCCTGAGGTTGCTCTGCAGGCACCCTGCCATCAATCTTCGTTCTCTTCAGGGCTCCCCAACTAAACGCCACACAGAGCAATACCAGGCCCTTCTGGCAGAGCTTGTTTCACTCTGCTTGGCTTAGTTTCTGCCCTCAGATATATCTTTCCCAAACTACTGCTGGGCTTCCTGTCTCGGGCAGCCCCTGCCAAGCCAAAGCCACAACTCACTCTACCCACCTCCCTTCTGCTTCCTGCTATTCTTTATAGGGGAAGAGCTGATCTCTCTCAAGTGCGCCTCTTCAGGAATCCGGGTTGGCCGGGCCCAGGCCTCTAGCTCATATAGGGGCAAGGCAAAGGAAGTTCAATTTGCAAAGTCAAGCACTCGAAAGTTAGGAAATACCAGAATGGAGGCTGCCTGTGCCACATTAATTTGTCCGTGTGTGCATATGAATTACGATAGTCTTTGTAATTACATGATCAAATACTATTTTTTTTCTACGGGACCCCTGGTTCATTCAATGCACAAGATGGATCTGATCTGGAAATGAAAGGGTTGTGCAGTGAAGGAGTCACTTGTCTGTGGGACCTCTGCCTCATTTGTTGCAGAAGTTGGAAGGTGTATACCTAGTGCAGGTACCGGGAAACGTTGGAAGGTATGTAATGAATGAGGTCATGACTGCATGAAGAGAAGGGATGGTCTCATAGTTTAGGCAGCTGAATGCTGCCCACCAGGATAATTGGATTCTATCCCTGGCTCTTGGTTGAGGGGACAAGATTCACCAAGTTATGTGATTTTTGGCTGGGAAAAAGTAACACAGGTGGAGTTCTGTGCTACTAGCGGTAGAAGCTACTCCCTCCTCCTACTTCTGCACCCCTGAGCTGCCACACAGGAGTTCCACTCCATGTTCTGCTGCTATTTCCTCCTGCAGCAAAGAAGTGGTAACCACACAGAGCCAGCCAGGTGGTGCAGCAAAATAAAGGGGCTATTTCTGTCTTGGGCAAATCTTGTTGGGAGAAGAGAAGAGGTCCAGTTGGCTCAGGACTACCTGGTTGGGAAAAGATGCAGCTCTTTTCTCATTGCATTATGGACAGCTTATTTGCATGCCTGTTCACAATTTGGAGAGAGAAAACCAGCAGGCCCCTGCACAAGGAAGATCACCTCTCTGACCCATGTATGTTACAGAGAGGTAAATAGGTAAAGCTGGGGCAGGCAAGGGCTAGTGTGGGGGAAAGGGAAAGCTGTGGGTGCACCAGGCAAGTACAGGTGTCAGAGGCAAAGTGGAGCATTTTGGAGGAACAGGGATAAGTGTGAGGGAGTTAGGGAGAGTGAAAGGGGCAGATATGAAGGATTTGGGAGGACAGGTGCAAATGTGGAGGTTATGGTGGGATGGGGTGAGCAAGGGGGCTTTGTTGGGGACAATGGAGACTGTTGAGAGTTTGGAGGGGAAAAGAGGCAAATGCAGGGTATAGGAATCAATAAGGGCGTAGGGAGACCCAGGCCCTAAAGGGATAGATTTGTATTTCTCTGGCACAGTGTTATATATTGTATTACACCATGAATCACCTTTCTCCCTAGTGTAGACAGAAGCTGGGGCCATGCATCATAAAATCATAAAGAAATTGATGGGAAAGAGAAGAAATAAAAGTGGAGAGGTCCAAAAGGAAGGGAGAAGAGAAGGCAACTTCGCAGAAGGGGGGTGGGGAAGAAGGGAATGGGAGCCAGGGCCGGCTCCAGCATTTCTGCTGCCCCAAGCAGAAAGAAAGCCACAATCACGATTGGCGGCGGCAATTGGGGGGGGGGGGGGAAAAGCCGCGATCGGCGGTGGCAGTTCAGCGGCAGGTCCTTCGCTCCTAGAGGGAGTGAGGGATCTGCCGCCCCTGAATTGCCGCAGGTGATGCCCCTTTCCCTTGGCCGCCCCAAGCACCTGCTTGTTAAGCTGGTGCCTGGAGCCAGCCCTGATGGGAGCAGCAAGCCCAGCTGAGCAAATCAGATTTGGAGTCTCTAGGTCAAATCGTGTCAAGGTAGGAGAGGGCAAAACTCCTGTAGGAAACTTTTCAAAAACTCCGAACATCTGTCTCTTTTAAAATCTCAGAAACCAATCATTCAGCTAGCCTGGAAAGTTCTAGAAAATCTCTACCACAGCAGAGGACCCAACATGCCCATTATGAAGCAGATTGTTTAGAGTTTATTGAAGTTGAAGGGTTGGCGGAGGGGGGGGGGAGGAAGAGGCTGGTTTTTGTAGGGTTACCATACATCCGTTTTTTCCCGGACATGTCCGGCTTTTCGGCAATCAAATCCCCGTCCGGGGGTAATTGCCAAAAAGCCGAACACGTCCGGGAAAATGGCGGCCGGGCACTTCCCCTCCTGCGGCTGCTCTGCTCCTCCCCTGACTCTTCGGCTCTGTTTAAGAGCCGAGCTGCCCGA